>NW_010406360.1:2384-16106 GCF_000710305.1 Buceros rhinoceros silvestris | reverse complement strand
TTTCCAAATGCTCAGAAATTCACAATCAACATTTTCTGAGTCAGATTAACAGCTCCTAAAGGCAAAACGAGACACCCAAAATGCCTCTCTGACTGAGCCCTGTGAGATGGCAGCATCAACCAACTCTAATTACACAGAATGCAATTCATCATCTGTGAAATGTGAATGCTGCTTCATTCATGGAACAATGAGGATTTGCAGAACAGATCTCCCTGACCCTACTGTCTCTGCTGATTAGGGAAGGGAGGGGCAGAAGTGAATATGTTTCATTTAGTGATCTGAAAAAGCAGTTATTACAGGGAAATTCACATATACTGAAGTTACAAACCAAATTATTTAGAAAAAACTTCGTTTCTGACATCAAGAAGGTCTGGGACAGAATTGCCATGGAAGCGTCTATTTCCTTACACTAGAGGTTCAACAGCAGCAGTTAAATCCTCCATTCCACCTCAGCAAAAACAGATTCTTCTTTCACCCATTCAGAACAACAACAACAAAAAATTCCCCATAAAATCAAAGTACTTCTGTTCTTTAGAGTTCCAAACTTATCTACTCTCCTATGTGAAATGTATCACCATTACCGAACTCCAAATAATGTAATCCTTTTCAAAGAATAGGTGGTATTGGAATGATACTAAAGCAATAAAAAAAACTTAGATGATGAACTGTGTGTGTATAAACTAGCAGTGAATGCAAAGCAACTGTAAGACAAATTATCATTTAACAAATTAAAGGTAAAACATTGTAAACTGGAAGTTGTAATAGTATTACTGCATTTAAAATAGGAATGCAATTTTCAGCAAATTAAATCAAAACCATTCTGCAGAAGTTATGTTGCCCTCATGAAAAAGGCAAAAATACATGGCAAAAACAAAGGGTAGATTCCTGATCTGACTGTACAACAAATCATGGATGTTCCCCAAAAAGGTGTTTCTAGAATTCACAAATACTATCTTATATATTTAAAAGAAAGCAGCTAATAGTCAAACAAAGCTACTGATGTAGATAAACAAATGTTTCCCACACTCATTACAACCGCACAGTGGTTTTGTTCCTCAAATACCAGATGGCACTCATCACACGATAAGACACTATGGCTCTAATTGATCCTGAACTGCCTACATTGCTGTCGCAAATGCAGCATTGTAATGAACATAAATTATTCTGATTTCCTTTTAAATTAGATTTGGGACTTCATAAAGTATATAGCTTTACATTCATGAGATTAAGCATACCTTCGTAAAAGTGACAGGTATGCTGGCATCCAGCTGTACATGATCTGCAAGTTCTGTAAACTGCTGCTGCTGCTTCTGTAACGTCTCTAGCAATCTTGTAATTTCCTGTTTGGCCAACACTACTCTGCAGTCATCCTAAACAGACAAAGAAAACAAAAGCATGCCTTTCCTTTAGTAACTTACTTAAAATAACCAAACACAATGCAAATATGATGGCTGGAAATAAAGCATTTTAAATAAAAATACTCTAGTTAAAGAAATTCACATTTACAAAATAAATTTATTTAAAACTGAAATACAAACATGAAGCCCTAGTCATTCTTCCTTAATGCTCATAGACATTAAACAGTTCTCCACAGCATTTCCAGCAGCTGGAGGACATGATGGTTTTGTACTGATTATCCTTGTCCCGCCCCCCTTTGTAATGAGTACTTCAATCTCATGTTTCATCATCGTCTTACATTTTACACTAAAATGAAAGTACTACCTAATATTTTTGTTTGGAGCTGCAGTTCCACATATTTTGTCTTTTACAGCTCACTTGCCAACCTACCTGTTGTAAAGTCTTTTCACAATGAAGGCAAGCTGTTGAAACCTGTGACAAGAGGATGGTCATGTCTTCTTGCTGTTGCCTAAGCCAAATCAGCTTCTCTCTCACATGAGCATCAACAACACTAAGAGCCATTTCCTCCTGACGACAAAGGGTTTCATGAAGATCAGAAAAATAGGCTCGGACACATGAGCGAGCGTTCTCTGCAGTCCCTGGTACCTAGAGTGTTGCAGTCAGAAGATCCAGAGGATTAAGGACACCAGTTGATTCCAGAAGTACATTTTTCCATTTTATTCCATTTTCTAACTTATGTTCAAATCTGCTTGGTTACATCACAGTTCTACAGAAAGTCTTATCAGCTCTAACACCAAGATCCTCCAAGAAGTTAATCCAGTCATCAAGTAGCTTACTGGTATGTATACAACACCCCACTAAAAAGAACCAGTGAAAAAAGCCTCAGTAGTACCACAGCACCTGAGAACAGATGCAGTCTGTTGCAGTACTTCAACACTGTATTGGCAGTTACACAGCATTTCCTACTGACTCCCTAAAAACATTGTAACAGACAAAAAGTTCCCCTTTGCCTGCCGGCTTAAGCCTCCATACGGACTTGGTAGAGGCAAGAACCTCAGGTCTTTTTTATAAAACCTCTGTACCATTTTCAAAGAAATTCCTCTCGGTTATTACAAAAAGCAAATATTCTGTAAATGTGAGGGGGAAAAAAAAGCGTACATGTTCAGTATGGGCCATTCCAACTCCATCTTCAACAATTTGTTCTCCTCCTTCTATATGCTGAACAATTCCAACTAGTTTTCTGGAATAATCTGAGATTTCTTCCGTGAAAGTTCTTATACAGTGGGCCATGTCTAAAATGGATGCACGAATCTGGTTTGCTTCTGGTTCCAAGACAGAATGCTATTAATTAAAAGCAACATATCAAAGATCAATCATACATATCTTCCGTTTCTATTTTACTACATATTTAATACATATATTTTTAATGTATATATGTGTATGTATATATATAGGAAAGGCATGTAAGAATTTAAAACCATCCTGCAGTTATAAATGCAATCAGGAGTTAGAGACTATGCCGAGATAGGCATCTAGCAATTTCACAAGTAAACACACATTTGCCTGTTCACTACAATCAATTATAGTGGTTAGACTGCTCCAGGTTGGGTGACCCTAGTGTTTGCATGATGAAAACAACTTTCACAACTAGTGACTCAGTGCTGTGAGAAGTTCAAAAAGCATCAGATAAAGGGACTGTCCACCTTAATATATAAATAACTTATTGTGGTCTCAGAATTAATTTTTCTTCCTTGTAATTTTTACCATGGCAGTTATCTGAAAGGAAGGGAAAACAGAAGAATAGTATGAAGTTACTTCTACAAAGACATATCAAGAATCTGCCCTCCTTGCTTGATAGTCTTTTGTTCTCTAATTGGATAAATAATTATGCAAGCCACCCCACGGCATAACTAGAAACAGATTATTAGCAGTACCTTATGACCTTGATGCTTCCCGTATTCTTTGCAGACACAACACATAAGAGGACTCGCCTGACAGCCCTCTTCCAAACAAACAAACTCAATAGCATGCACTTGGTGTTGGGAGCACATGGTCTTCTCATGAGGCTTATCAGCAAGAGGTACACGCCTGTGTTTCGCTAGTGTCTTTGTAGAATGAGTAAGCTGGGAACAGTCTGCACACAGGTGAGTGGCACAAACAGTGCAATATACAGACGCAACGTGTGCTTCATCTTCATCACAACGGATGATACTCTAACAACAACAAAAAAAGACAAAACTGAAGTTTTTAATCCAAACAACTGAGGAAAATCAGAAGACCTGCCACCAATGTAAGCCTTTCTTTATAACTTACACACTAATAAATATTGGGACTACTTTGAAAACCTGATTTTAAGTTCTCAATAGATTTTTAAAAAATAAACGTCAGTTTCCTTTGCAGTCAACTCCAATAAATTACTCTAGAGGCGTCCAGATATTTTACGAATCCAAACTTTAGTGGAAGTTGTAAAGGTTTGGAGGATAAAACTGAAGCTCAGTCATTTCCTCTGAGGTAGTCATTACAGAACAAAGAATTACAAAGTTAAAGACAGGCAAAACACCAATAGAGAAATAGGCACTTAGGACAGTTACCTATTCCTAGAACAGCACTGCATGATGTTTTTTGCATACCACTTGATAATACTGAAATGATTAAAGCAGCTAATTTTGAAAACGAGTACCTTCACATGATGTAGCGATATCAAATGACTATAAAAGGTGACTACTCGAGAAGAGTTGAAGTCTTCAGAAAGAGTTTCTAAGAAGTTTTAGAAAACTGCCCTTATACCACTAAACCTAAAATATCTGAATGAGGAACCTTTTGTAAAAATCTTAAAGTCTAAAAAAGGGGAAAAGAGTACACATGGGTGCCAATACCTATTTATTTTCTGTTTTAGTCCGTACAGATTAGCATTTAATTATGAAACAATTAATTGAAGCCTTACTACTAGATACTGAAAAAAAAACCAACTGCAGTATTAGTGAAGTTACCTTTGGCAAAAAATTGTTTTTCTTATTTCCACCACCACCACTACCCATCTAGACATAACTTGGAGCAAATGTAGCAAACTTCTTGCTGTTTTTAGAACTCAGTACCTCTCCAGATAGGCCAATGGCTTCTTCTGCTGTCGCACACTGCCCAGCAGGTCCATTCTGCAACCGTTCCAGGAGTTCCAACAAAGCAAAATTCTTTTTCAAGCCCCAGACACCAGAATCTCCTATTTTTGAGGAAAAGTTAAATGAAACAGAGAAGAAAACCCTCAAGCAAATATTGTCATGAGAAGTTCCACAAACCACAGCTGAGATTCTGACAGATATTAAAAGCACATTAACTATAGTGATATTAGGTAGAGTGAGATACAACTACCAATTTTTTCAGGTAAGCTCACACCACATTTCTATCCTCTTCCTTCCTTCATCATGAAACTATTTAATATTTGTGCAGATTTTCCCTACTTAAGACACCAAGTTTACTAAAAATTTTTAAAAAATAAAAATACTTGTAAAATATTCCTCAATAGCTAACAACTAAAGACTACAAGGAACATAGAAACTCATTAATGTGTATCATAAAAATTATTATTTTTCATAATAACATGCAGTGAACATTTGTACCGTACTAACAGAAGCTCTAAAGAATTCACATTGACAAATCTCATATTCCCTGAATCACAAGATGCAACACCTACTGCAGATCTCAGTCCAGTAAAAACCTAAGTAAGAGTTAAAACAATATTCAGAAAGACCTACATACAACACTATCGGATACAGCAAAAAAGAAGATATCTTATACTCCCTAGAGCAAAGCAGAATTCCATGTCTATTCCTGTATCATCCTCATTTTGTAGAAGTTAACAAGAAGCAACATGATGAGAAGCAAAAAACGAGGACTGCATCCCAGTGACTGCTGCTAAACGTCACCTGCTTAGGCCATGTAGCATATGAGAACCCTGGTGATTGCTTCTTGAAGATAGTAACATCCCTTGACTTTTTTCAGCATCATCGTCATAATTTTAAAGACATTTTCTCTGTTGCCTCCAGAGATAAAGCATCATCTTTGATCATTATTTTTTAGTCATTATAGAATCACAGAATGGTTGAGGTTGGAAGCGATCTCCAGACGTCACCTTGCCCAGTCCCCCTGCTCAAGCAGGGTCACCTAGACCTGTTTGCTAAGAATCATGCCCAGACAGCAAAGATCTCTGTTGCAAAAAAGGGGGAAATAAATCCGGTCTTATAAGGCCAACAGTGAATACAAGAGACAAGCAAAATCAGGGGCACAAACAATGACAGTTTATTTACACTGCAACATTTACAAGTTCTTTTTGTATTGCTGTTGATAAACGAATTTACCAGAGAAACAGCATAGGTCCAATATCGAAGAAGCTTAGAACCCATCTGTTGTAGCCCGTTAATGCACAAACAATGCAATAGAAACAAGTATAATCACGATTATAACCACACAAAATACACCTGGGGAGAACGGTGTCAGTCAGCATAGGCTGAGATAGAGAATCTTACCCACAGGGCATCCCCAGTGCGGGGGTGGAGATGGGGAGCTAATTCATTAATCCGTCCATCTGTATGGTTCCGAGTCTTCTGTCCCAATTTAGGGTTGATATTGGGGCAATATTTACACCTAGTTTTTCACATTACATCGTTGGTGTAGATGTGCATGTGGGGACAATTGTAGACAAGCTTATCACTTACATTAATTGCACAAAGTCCATCAGTTTACACCTGCATGGGTGGAGGTAACAGCTCGTTTGTCCAGGGTGGAAAAACAGAAGAATGAGATCACGAGGCCTCATCCCTGTTTCACACTGTTCTCAGGACATTCAGATAACACTTAATACCAGATATGGATCTAGTGATAGCAGTAGTTCTGATTGTCACTTCACCCAGTGCCAAATTTTATCAGCAAAGAGCTTGCAGGCATCCTGCTGCATGGTATACATGCCTGATGTGACTTGGACTTTGTGCTGGGACTGTCCTCTCTACAATCTCTTTTGAAGATCTCCAAGAAGAGAGATTTCACCTCTCTAGGCAACCTGTGCCAGAGCTTGGGTATTTCCACAGTCAAAAACCAATTCCTTATGTGAAACAGAACTTCCTATGTTTCAGTTTATGCACATTACCTCCATTTTTGTCATTAGACACACTGAAAAAAGCCTGGCTCTGCGTTCTTTACACTCTCCCTTCAGACATTTGAAAAACATCTCTCAGCCTTTCCTTGTAGGAGGGGCGTTCCTCTCCCTTCATTATCTTACTGGCCTTTTGCTCCAGTATCTCCACATCTCTCTTGTACTAAGAAGCCCAAAACTGGGCACAATACTTAGGCCGTGGCCTCACCAGTGCTGAGGACAGGGGGAAGAATCACCACCCTTAACTTGCTAATGAAATTCCTCCTAATGTAGCCCAAGATACTGTCAGCCCTCTTTGCCACATTGGCACATCAGGTAAACCAGACCCCGGAGTTCTTTTCTGCAAAGCCATCCTCCAGCTGCTCATTCCATTCTCTTTTCTCATTCTCTTCCCAAATGAGAGAACTAGAATAACAGAATATCTCAAATTAGAAGTGACTCATAAGGATTATCATGTCCAACTCCTTGTTCCTTGCAGGACTACCTAAAATTAAACCATATTACACTCCTCGAATTCTGATAGGCATGGTGCAATTACCACTTCCCTGGGGAGTCTGTTCCAGTGACTGACCACCCTCTCAATGAAGAGCCTTTTCCTAAAGTCCAGTGTGAACTTGCCCTGATGCAGGTTCGCTCCATCTCCTTGTGCCCTATCTCTGGTCACCAGAGAAAGGAGATCAGCACCTCCACTGTCCCCCTTGAGGAACATGTAGCCTCCAGTGAGGTCACCCCTCAGACTTCTTTTCTCCAAGCTGAGCAAACCAAGTGATACCAGCTGCTCCTCTTGAGCCTTGACCTTGAAACCTTTCACCATCTTGGTCACTCTCCTCTGGATACACTCCAATAGTCTGATGTCCTTCTCCTGTTGAGGCACCCAAAACTGCACACAGATGATGCCTAAAAACTCCTGACACTTTCAGTCCACCATATCTGGTGTTTAACAGAAGACCATATCTGACATGAACTCACAGCAACTGTACCCCACGATTTTTCCCAAAGAGAAGGTCCAGGCTACTTGAGTTGTCTAGTTCTCCTGAGTGCTGTTTCATGACTCCAAAGTTATGCTGCCCTGTGGTGGTCTCATAGGTGCATGCCCTCTGCATCCTTCTGGAATTCAGATATCATCCCACTGATCCTAAACAGACATTAAGTCTTCCTTCTTCATTACTGAGATTTACCAAACACTCCATAGATTTTGATGTATATTACAGTGGAAGTGCTTTTTCAAATAGACAGACAGCAACTACTATGAGTAGCAGGCAGTTACCAGAACCAGCAAAATAAAATACCTGCTCCAAATACCCATGTTTCACTACCATTCCGCTTGGTCCACATAGTCAGAAAATAATCAGTGTTTTCCTGGTTCTGAAAATACGGATCTTCAGCTCCCAGAGATTTGCAACACAGAGTACAAGCTGCTATAAAAGCTCTTTCCAGAATTACATTAACACTGTTTAAATACAGTCACTGCATAAAAGGCAATGCTTTTAAGCGTACACAAAAGCAAAAACCAACCAAATGAATCTGCAAGTTCTCCTATCTTCACCTCGTTAAGAATTACTCTCTGTACTGGTTTTGGCTACGACTGAGTTAATTTTCTTCATAGTAGCTGGTATGGGTCTATGTTTTTGACTTACGGCCAAAACCAGTGATGATATCACAACTCTATATTAGCTAATGCTAAGCAGTGCTTACACAGAGTCAGTGCCTTTTTCTGTTTCTCATGCTGCCCCGCCAGTGATAGGCTGGGGGTGCATGAGAAGCTGGGGCGGGGGGTCAGTACACACAGCTGGGACAGCTGACCCCAACTGACCCCAGGGATATTCCATATCATATGACATCACGCTCAGCATACAAAGCTGGGGATGGAAGGATGGGGTTATTCAGAGTTATGGCATCTGTCTTCCCAAGTAACCACTACAGGTGATAGAGCCCTGCTTTCCTGGAACTGGCTAAATGCTTGCCATTCGGAAGTAGTGAATGAACTCCTTATTTTGCTCTGCTTGTGTGCACAGCTTTTGTTTTGCCTATTAAACTGTCTTTATCTCAACCAATTTTTGCCCATTCAATTCTTTCCCATTCCACTTTTGTGGAAAGGTAGCAAGCAGCTGTGCGGGGCTGAGCTGCCTTCCAGGGTTAAACTTCGACATTCTCTTTTACTTCAAGAGCTATGAAACAAAAAAAAAAAAAAAAAAGACTGGCTTGCAGTCCTAAGACTTGAAAAGTTGTTCAAAATACACACAAGTTCTTTCACTATCTGACAGTATTCTTCCTGCAGTACTGTTTCGAAGAAAAAAAAAAAAAAAAAAAAAAAAAAGACTGGCTTGCAGTCCTAAGACTTGAAAAGTTGTTCAAAATACACACAAGTTCTTTCACTATCTGACAGTATTCTTCCTGCAGTACTGTTTCGAAGAGCAGAGCTGCATTACACGGATAGGTATAACTACATGGAAGACTGGAATGCCCACATGGCAACTGTGTTCCCATCCAGAGAAGCAGTACAAGTAGCTTCACGAGGCACGTGCCATATCTGGCCAAAGTGAGGGCAAGAACACTAGGATGTCTCTGAAGAGGGATATGAACAGGAACCAACACAACCACACTGAATACCTTACTGCTCTGTGTAGCTTCCAGCTTTGTGACATGAAACTTTCTTTCCTAGGCATTTTCCTCTGCAGTTTATACCACTGACCAGAACTCTCAGCCGCCAAACTCAAAATAGAAGTTACATGCCTCACAGATAAAAGGCAGACTTCAGAGAACAGATCAATGGGTGAATACTGTTTTCCTGTAGCTAAAAAATGGGACTATCTATAAGCTATTCTCCCCTCCAACACCCTCAACCAGTACAAAACAACAGTGACTATCTGTTTTGAAAAAGTGCTTATCAGTAAAACACCACTCATTTTAGCAAACCTGCTGTTCCTGGAAATGGGCCTATCAAGGTACTGCTTAGAAACTTTGAAGTTTCGTATGAAGCAAAGGCATGTCAGTGCTCTCTGCAGTTATCAGTCCCACTGTGGAAACCTCCTTTGTATGGATAGCATTACCAACACCCAATCTGAGCTTGTGCACTCCACAAAATAAACTGCAAATGAAAAAAGTATTTCACCTTTTGTTTGCCACAGATCTTGAAGTAGTTTAGAGAAGTTATATTCTGGTCCTTCACAATTACAGTTAGCACCAGCATAGACATCTGCCATGACATATTCTGCCTTCAGAGCTTAGTTATTTTTTTGATCTAGCACTCCTAGCAGGATCACAGTGTTTTTCATAACAGAGAGCAAAGAAGAGTCACTTCTTATTACAAGTTGAAGAAATACAGAGTGCAATACCCACTTTTAGAAGTCAACCCAGTTTGTACATGGAGCCTGGATTTGCTGACACTGTGTCCAGACAGATTTCTAGATGAGAAAGCAAAGCACAGAGAAGTACTAGATGGTTCTGTTCTATAGTGTTTAGAACAGCACTGTCCCATGGCAACCTGACTGTACAAACTTTCAGTTACTACAGTATATAAAATACATGAACCACACACCAATGTAACAACTGCTGATCCTAATATGGACCTTGTATCTCCAGATTAGCCACTAATCTGCCACTAATAGCAGAGTATATGTGGCTATACACGCACCAAAAGGATGAACGAAATTATAGCAAATTAGCCTTTAAGCAAACATTGGATAAGGCTGAGAAAGACGCTGTTCAATCATTACAGAGATCCTTATAGAATTATTTTCAACAGATTTTAATAGGTTTATTAAAAAAACCCAAAACATACTAAAAGGTACTCTCATCAGTTTACATTCTCATACCTGATTTGAATCAGGTTAGTTCTGTTCCATGTCCAGCATGAAGAGAAAGCCAAGCCAGGAAAGACAAAGCAGAACTAATTATTGAAATGTAACCATAGGAAAGATACTTCTGTAGCTATTCTGTGTTTGTTTTCTAGTTTATAATTTAAAGCTGTCAGGAGAAAACAAAGGTACACTGCTGTTACAGTCCTTTAACTTTTTATTACATATCCTGAGATTTGCTAATGCTAGTTATACATTGCCGATGCAACGCTGATCTTGGACTCAGACGGAAAAAGAGGCAAAGCTTACATATCAACAATTAATCTAAGAAAACAGATTTTACAACCAGTAAGACCCTATAAAACATACATTATTACACAGAAAGTTATGTCTCATTTCACTGGTATCTACCATAAAGTTTCCATATTTGAGAAAAGGCCATTTTGCTTCTTTTTATACTAAACCTACTATAAAATTACTATGTAGTCAACATACACATTTTCAACACATCTGAGCAAATGTTTATTTTATATTTTAAAATACTAAAAATTCCTGTGAATACATGTATTTAATCTCTTGCATTTTAGCTCAGATTTTGCTTTGGTAATAGAGTCCAGTGATCTCATTCTTGTGCCTACAAGGGACCTTTGTCCCCATTACAAAACCACTACACAATCTGACTGTCTCTTCTCATAAGAAGAGTAAGCCATGAATAGTAGGAAGCTTGTCAGCCAGAAATTAGATAGTGACAGAGTGAAGATCTTAAGACTGACTCAAGCCAAGAATACAAATGTCATTTTGTCTTGAAGCATGAAGTTTGTCTGCAGAAAGGATCATAAATTATGTGAATAAAGGAGCAACTTTTATCTAAATGCCTGAACAAAGCCGAGAGATTGTTACGTTACAGCCACATTTTCTTCCACAACGTTTTGAAGTTTTATCTTAGCACTCAGACGCTAGCAAAAGAATATATAAATGTACACAATACCAATGAAGTGGATTCCATGAAGGATGCCAAAACCTGTATATATCAGTTCAACAAGTCCTATGTCAGAAAATGACAAAATGACAAAAAAGTTTCAGCCCTGTAATGGAATAATGGTAAGAGTGTGAAAGGTTTCCTTAACAGAGTTGCTCAGCTGAAGTCAAAAGGCAGAGCCTCCAAAGCTGTTATACAAGCGCATCCTTCCCAACAGCTACCTGGTCCATGTATTTAAAAAAACCCCACCAAACAAAAAAACCCCAACCCAAACCAAACACCAGAACAAACTAACATATAAAAATCCCCCAAACAAAAGCCCCACTAAACCAATGCAGGAAGAAGAGAGAAAGTAGTTTGTAATAAAGTATTCATGTCTTCTTCCAAATCAAAATACTTTATGGAAAAGGTTTTAAGAGGAGTCTCTCCTACAAATACCATTTCATAGATTTATTTTTCCCCTACATGTATTGCCTGAGTCAACACAATCTCCAGAATACAAGGTTTCAAAATTTTGAAAACTGAAAAAGCTTTTCCATTAGAGTCTTTTGGTTAAAGAATGTTAATCCAGTTAAAGATCATCACTAGAGAGCTCACATACTTTCAACACAAACATACTCATTTAAAAATCTCTGCTGAATGATTAATCACAGGCAATTAACTCTCAAAAAACCCCCCCGAAAAACTATGTTTAATCTACTCTGCAAACCAATATGGTCTGGGCAGTCTTTAGTCCTACCAGTTCATTCTCTCTGATAGAAAGATTTTATGAACTATTAGAATATTTTGCTAAGCATGTAAACAATGTGTTGTCAATTTTCATTTGCAGACTTCCTACTTCCAGAAATCTTGACTAAGTACTTCTAAACCTGCCTTCCTGTACAGTTAGTTATATACAACTGTAATATAAATATATCAAATACATCTATATTTAAAATAGACAGGCCAAGTGTCTACTTCAGAAGGGAGACGTCCTGGTTTTGCTGGGATAGAATCACAGACTCAGTTTTCTACTCAGGAAAGCTGCATTTTTGAGAAGACCCAATGCGGTGAAAACAAAGTTGACAAGATGCTTTATCTGTTTAGAGTTAGCCAGGTGCTAATGCTGGGAGGAGCAGAAGCCAGGGCAGATGACTTAAGCAGGCCAACAGCATTATTCCATACCATAAATATCACACTCACCATAAACTAGTAAGTTTCCTGGCTATAGTCTCTTCTCCTGATGGCCACCATCACTGGAGAGCCTTGCCTGTCATTCTGCTCCTGAGGCCTCCTCTCCTCTGTGCTGTGACTGCTGTGTTTTAGCTGAGCTGTGGTGCTCGCGGTGCTTGAGATCTAGCATTCACTGCTGGGAGTGTGCAGCTTGCAGGGCTACATGGGCCAAGTATAATTTTGTGTACTTTCTAGTAGCGTTAGTATTAATATGAGGTTTTTCATATTTATTTTATTAAATCTGTTTCTATTTCAACTCACAGGTGTCCCTTCCTTTTCCCAATTCCCCTTCTCAGGGGTTGTGGGGAGGGGGTCACTGGGTGATAGAACAACTGGCTAAAGAATGACAGGGAGAAACACAGCTATATCTGTACATGTATAGATCCCTGAGTATTTATTTCAAAAAGTTTCCAAGACTCCTTGAAAAAACTCAGGTGAATATAGTATTAAATGTTTTAGTAATTAGAGCAAAGGAAAATAAGCAAATCTATCTGCTGAACTGTACAGATTAAGTGATCAAATAAAAGCATCCGCAAAATCCACAGTTACTGATTAAGGAGCTTTGTTCAGCACAGGTAGCTTTATGCCCTGATTCCAGCACTTTTCTTTGAACAGAACTGTCTCTTGACAACAATCCTATAATCATTTATATTTAGATACTAAACAGCTTCCTGAAACTACTTCATTAAATGGCAGTTGCAGAAATAGCTGAAAATGGAGACTGCTTTCTCACATGCCCTCAAATAGAGGAGAGGGAAGGATGAGAAGTTCCCTGAGCCCAGAGTTGCCATGCATCCCTCTGAGCTTCACTCCAGAGCTCTCAGAAGGAAACAAAACTACAAGTGCAGCAGATTTAACCAACAGCAATAACTAGCAGGTGATTAGAGCAAGATAACAAATGCACAGATGCCTTAAAGTGGGGCCATGATGAGCAGCACTCCACAAAATACCCCATGTTTACATGCTGGAAGCAGCAGTATTTCTTAAGACAGTTCCTACAGACCTGGTAAGACTAAAAGTAGCTATGACCTTCTTCTGCCACAAATCACCAAGCAAAACATTTTTTTTCACGTAAGTATTTTTACTTGCAAGGTGTTTCACTAGAATTTTCTACCTATCAGTTTTGCGAACAACTGCTGGTCACAGAATAACATCCTTATTTTTAGTACTAGCCACTAGAATGCAAGTCTAGCATCTTAGACACAAAAGCTGAAGCTTCTCCTCCCTCTTCC
>NW_010406360.1:0-2271 GCF_000710305.1 Buceros rhinoceros silvestris | reverse complement strand
CCGATTTGTAGGAGCCTTACAAGTTTAATAACATTTTACTGTGTTTCATCAGAAGTTCCTCAGTATTACATAACATAAAAAAAAAAGCTTTAAATGTTTTCATAAAGCTTCATTTTTGTTAAACCTGAAACCCACAAAAAATTATGATTGGTTACTTTCAAATGCCTGGGAAAAAAATGCACAATAAAAACTAAGAAGTGACAAGTTCCCTAACATAATTAAAATGCTACTTTTACTTTACAAGATACAACCAACGGTCTTGAACAAAAATGTTTCTCATTTTTTCAAGTCCTGAGGAGGACTCAGTCCTCTGCCCTACTTTTCTCCCCCTTGAAAGCATACTTTAAGAAGTCTTGTGCATCTGTACAGTCATGCATAAGAAGTAAAACAGACTGTGACTCTTCTAACCACATCTTCTAGATTGGTGATCATTCATAACGGTCATACTCACCACCTCCCTCCCCCCCCAAAACAAACCCCTCTTTCATAAGAGACTGGTATTTCTTTTCCCAACTCCTATTTCTTTGAAAGCATCCAACACAGTGACTTAATATTCCTCTCAGTTTGGTCTACAATCTAGCAGATTCTCTTACTGCAAGGTGAGTTCTTATCTGAGTGAATTCGATATTTAACTTTTTATTTCCTGGATTACTAGGTTAGAGGTCTCCTTCTCTGAGGGTTCTCCTCCTTCCAACAGCTATTTTTATCCCTGTGCTATTCAAAACTGCTGGAGCCAGTTCTGTTAAGAAGTTCTCAGTATAAATTCTTCTGATATCTCAACTTCTCTATAACCTTGTGTCAAATACAATTCCTATTCTTAAGTAATTATAAGCATGTGTCATCTTTTGCCTAAAATAAACTTGTACTGTTGGATAAAAGCCGTATCTTATCCTTTCAAATACTGTCTGCAGACACTCCTGCAGTGGGAAATTCCTGTTGATGGCCTGTCACTATCAGTTACTGCATACATAGAATGACTTTACATTTTAAAGAATGGGTATGTTATCACCGATACTTCCCTCTATATCACTTCACCACGAGTGCAGACAAATCTGTTCGTCAAAGAAACTACTTACTTAATTGCATGGTTTATTTAGCGTTTAGGACAATTGGAAACTAATACCTATTCAAGAGAAGTCTCTTTGTAAATACAGGTATACAGAAAAGACTTTATAAAGCTTGCAGGCCCAAGTTCAAGAGGATAAAATCTTGATGGTCTTTTTGTAAGAAAGTCTACTAGTGCTCTGAGGTTCTCGGAATGAAAAGGAACACTGCACATTCATTACTTAGAAATATTATCACTAGGTATCCATACCTAGCATTACCTTCTAGATATCCTTGGCTGACAGGTTTTAAGAACTTCAGACTTACAGTTTCTTACCTAGTTCAGTAACTTGCCGATCAAAAGGACAACGAACTGCTCTGCCATGAAGGGGAAGCCGGGTAAGACAGTCATGGCAGACAGTATGGCCACACAAAAGCAGCCGGGGAACTTTGTCGCCTTGCAAAGAAAATACATCTTCACAGACCCCACACTCAAGAACCTATAATTTAAAAAGAGACCACATTCACTTTCAAACCGACCAAAAAGCAAAACTTCAAACAGTAAGCCATATGACCCAGTTTATTTTACAGAAGTTCCTGCAATCACATCAGATAGGCTGAGTCATTAATTTTGCTTTGTACACACAAATAATGATTCTACAAATAATATCTTAAATCTAAACAAACAGACATTAACAGAACATTTTAACTTTTCAGCATTGCACCTGAACACCACTAGTTCTTGCCCACTTCATTTAATGCACTGGCACAAGAAAAGCCCACTGGTGAAGCAGCACAACTAAGCAAGCGGAAATTTCCTCGCAGGAAAAGGAAATGGAGGATAAGACCCTGCCAGACTAGACTATCAGCTGGTGGAGAAAGTTTCCATTCATAGCTGATTCACATAAAAAGGTCGGTCATACCAAGTTAGCCATTTATGAAGCTACAAACGCAGCATCGAGGTTGCAGGAACCAACAGCAGGGGACCGGAACATCTTAAACCACTACTAAAAAGCAAAATTGATCGTCATTTAGGAAAAATACCCGACAATCCGTAAGTCAACAGAGTCAGCTAACCACCTCAGGAAGCCCAGGCGTTACGTTTTCTCCGAGACAGCCCCCTACTTTGAGGCAGTCTCCTTTCCCCTCACACAGCGGCCTCCCGCCTCGCAGCCCGCTCCGAGGCGCTGCGCGGATGAGGTGGGGAACAGGTCTCCGAAGCCGCTT
>NW_010406359.1:139970-142501 GCF_000710305.1 Buceros rhinoceros silvestris | reverse complement strand
GTTGAACCCAGGACAAAGGGGAAGGGAGGGACAGAAAAAAATTGTTTCACAAGCAATGGAAGTTTGGCAGGCTGACTTCTTGTGTTGTGCAGTTGGGTTCTTTGTAGTGTATTAATATGTGAGCTGTGTTTGAATGTTTGCCTGCAGCTGGATGTTCAGAGAGATGTGCCGGCTCTCATGTCTCATGGGATTTGGTTTCATGCCGCAGCTTTTCTGTGAGCACTGATAAGTTTGCTCTCCTTTTGCTAGCTGCTGGTTTTCATGAAACTTGTAGAAACTTTGTTCCTCTCGGGTTTTAGTTTGTCTGTCAAACTGGGAGAAAATTGGCCAATAGGTAAAACCAAGAAGTTGTTCAGGTGTAATGGAGAGCACTTCTTTTGCTCCTGAGAGATTGATATGTATTTTATAGCCTATTTCCAGAGCTGAGGAGCTGAGACTGCAAACAAACAAAACCTCCTTTCTATGCCTGACAGAGCTCTGAGATGGAAACCATCGAGGACTCCCCTAAAAGCTATTCCAATGGAGTTCTTTCTGCATCTCCACTTCCTACCTCTACTTTGTATCCCCGGGATGAGTCTTACCACAATATTGAAGTCTGCTGGCTCAGACCTGTTTGTCAGAGTCACAGGGAAGCTCAGATGAATTTTGTTAGTTCTTGGAGTACTGAGTTCTGACCAGGTTGGGTCAGAACCTGGTACTTGGTAGAGTACTTGGTAGAGTGGAGCTTCTCTGCCTGGATGTGCCTCTTGAGCCCTGCTCTCACAGACTGCAGGACTTGCAGCAATGGTTAAAACATGTTGCGACCTGACAGGGGAGGGCAGTGGAATCAAGCAGGTCATTTTCTTTTCCAAGTCTTTCTAACACAGTACAATTATGGAAGAATTTGCAGCCTCCTAATAAATTAGTTACATTATAAACCTTGCTTTTCCAAAGAGAATAGATAGAATTTGGTGCTACAGCCTGTTCAGGGAAAGCCTGCATCTATTTGGTTGTATGAATATGACACTTGTGTTACACTGGATCCAGTCTTTCTTCGTGTTAACCAAACATCTCTTAGCAAAAGATTCTTTCTCATGGCTGCTGCAAACTGCTAGTTATACATACAGAAAAGCTGAATTAGAGTAGACAAAGATGCGTTCAAGACTGGACTACACCTTTTAATACTTTTCAGTGTGCAGCTCTTCTTGGGGTATTGCCAGCAGCTTGGTTTGCAGGATGGAAGGCAGGATGGAAAGCAGGACAGAGGGGAAAATATATACGAGGACTTGTAGGACAAAATGCATGCACTGAGCTCTTACTGGCTTTGTATATCTAGCCAGAGTCCATTTCACATTGTATTAGTTTCTGTGCTACCAGCGGTGTAATGAGGTGTGACAATTTGTTTTATGAAAGCATTTTTAATTATACTTTTATGTATGCATGTGTGTGTGGTTAGAAGCAATCTGTGAATATGAACTTGAGGCTGAAGGCAATAACAGCCTTCCAAGATGATGAGACTCAGTGATGGTTTCAATGGAGCAACCTGGAGGAGAACCAGCTAGGCAGAATCAGTTTGCCATAAAAGGCCCAACCAAGCTAAAGCAGATAGTCGGGTTGTGACTCCTGTAAGGTGTCTTCTGTCATTTTGATATAACTACAACCTTTCTTCCACTCCTTTAATGTGCTTTGAAGTGGGTCCTACTCTGACCAGAGGAATGGCAGAAGACATGGTATCCAGTCTGCTTGTAGTGTCAGGTAACTGTAAGGACATGTGGGCTAGTTAATTTGCAGTTGGAAGTCTTTGATTGCAAAGATAAGTAATTAGCAAAGGAGAAGGTTCAAGTTAAGATTGAAAACTGAGCTTGAACTCTTCTGTTCCACCTGTGGGTCACATTTCTTCAAATGTTCAGGCGTGGGTTGCTAAAATTAGGCAGCCAACTTTTTTTTTGTGTGTGTGTGAATACCTCTTTTCAAACTAGGCAGTTTGATGGTAGGAGTTTAGCAGGTTTGAGTATCAAACTATAGACTAGACGCTTATAGAAGCTGAAATGGCTAGCTGTAGATGCCTGCTTTTGAAAATATGAACCATTACTTATGCAAGCTTTCAATTTCTTCATCTCTAGAATAGAGATAATATTTCCCAGTATGGCCCTTGAGACATTGTTAGTTGGAATGGATTGACACGAGACAAAAGCTTTGGATTCTTTGGATGGGAAAGTGCTAGAGAAATATAGTATATTACTGTGATATCCTTTGAGACATTTCTGTGAAGCCAGTGGTGACTGTCATGATAAAAAAGAAAGCCTTAGAGAAGCTAACGAAATAATGATCCTACTTCCTTTCTAGCTATTCTTTGAAAGGGCAGATGCAATGAGTGATAATGGTTTAATGAGAGAGAGTCATTAGGGCATCCAGCCTGCATCTTTAGAAGTGCAAAGCATTTTGGGAGACCCGAAAGTGACTCTGTGAACAAAACCAAAGTAGCTCTGTCAGAATATTAAGCTGTTATTTGTATTCTCTTTGAATGCTGATTGAAACCAGTGATCTCTTTC
>NW_010406359.1:128508-139891 GCF_000710305.1 Buceros rhinoceros silvestris | reverse complement strand
TTCCCTAGCTAGTGGCTGAAACATGTGTAGTCACGAATGTGGCTTGTTCGGCGCTTCATTGCTGCCGGAAGGGTGAAATCAAGGAAGTACCTCAGTGACTGCCCTCTGCGTGTTGTTATCTGCTTAGAGTTTAGTGTTACTTGAGGACTCCTGACCTGTGGAATTTGCACGTATAGGAGATCTTGTGTAGTGGAATTAATTGGCCTGGATTATTCAGTTTTATTAATTGAGCTGCTTCAGTTTCAAGCTTGGGTGGAGGGGGAAAGCTGCTAGGTTTTTTGTACAGTATTGACACCTAGTGAAACAAGAGCTTCAGATTCTTTGGATGGGAAAATGCTATGGAAATACAGTACATTATTGTAATATCCTTTGGGATGTCTCTGTGAAGCCCAGTGAGTATCACGACTATGCATTAGTACCAAAGATGATTAAGTGTAAATAGAGCTACTATTAGCTCTATTTTAGTATTAAAGAGCTAAACCAGAACACAAGGAAGACCTGAAGCACCCTGAGAGCTGAGTGTTCAAAGGAGGAAGGTAGGTTCAACCCATTTAAGGAAAGGACCAGTTTACAAAACATGAGGAATTGTGCTTGGAAGATGCACAGAAGCAAATGTGTTGGAGCCGCGTCAGTGATAAAACAAGCTTTTGAGTTCATGGAAAGCCTGAAGCCAGCCAGCTGTTTTTGTGGCATGGTTCTTTTGCTGTCATTCTGGACTCTGCTAGTAGCAGGTAAACCAGCGGAGCTGGGTGCACATTCTGGCATTGCTCAGTTTCTGCAGTGACTTGAGTAGGAGCCTTGAGCTGCTGGTCCGGTGGCACTGATCACTGTGATGCCAGGAGGGTTGACTTGGGTTGTTTCTCTGCCAGACAGATAAAGAGCAGAGGATTGGTCTCAGGCAGACCCACAAAACTGCAGGTACTGGAGGCTTGCTGAACTTAGAAAATCAGAAAATTAGCAGAGCTAATTACTGGGAAAAGCACTGAATTGCTATGTGTTCTTTATCATCTGTTTAGTAAAAAGTGTGATTAGAGAGGGGGGCAGGCGCCATGAATTCTCACCTCAATAAAATCTTAGGTATGTCCAGGTAGAATTTTTGTGAGATTTTTTCCTTGTCTACCTGAATAAGGATTGTGTTTGCTCTGTCCGTATGACAGAAACCGTGTAGGATGAAGAGCCAGGCTCTCCTCACTGTTTGCATGGTGCGGGTGGGCTTTTCATATGGGTTGTGACACTCCTCCTAAAGCAAGCTGGTGTCGACCGCTTTTCAGGTGTGGGACCTGTACTAGATAAGTGTTGATTTGTTCTGGTAGGAAAAAATCTTGTTTGTTAGGAAAAGCAGAGTATGAAACCAGCAGAGAAACAAGCAGGGTGCAGTAAGGTTTCAAACATGCCCACAAATGAGGAGGAGGAAGCTACAGAAAACCCTCTGTGACAAAGCAGCCCTTTTCCCCAGTCACGAATGGGTAATGCCACCCCCAGATCATCTGCTCCTCTGAGTGGGATTTGCTAGTGTAGAGGCCTGAATCTGTCTCTCTAACTCAGAAAGATTAAATGCCTGGCACAGAGTAGGGTGGGGGTGAATGAGAACTCAAGATGCCAGTTTAGGTACATTTTTATCTAGATATGAGTTCAGCTGTTACAATTCTGAACCACATTTGGATCCCCATCTTGAAGTCAAAAATCAGCCTACTTAAATAAAACTGTTGTTGATGGGTTTAATTTGGATTTTTCTGTTGAATTTGTCTGAAAAGAGAATTTGTGCTAAGTGTGCTGCTGAGATTGTAGTTGTCTCAAGTAGATACAATTTGCAATCCCACACTGGTACATGAGAGCGGAGCTTACCCCAAAGGTCCATCTTCGGGGGGCACCACGGATCAATAGGATCAATTGATGCAGAGACAGACTCGGACCCAAAGGACTCAAGTTTTCTCCTCTTTTCTGCCAACCACCCTGAATGAAACACAAAAGCTCGAGTTTTAAGGGTAATAATGCTCAAGCTGTAACTTTGGGCATCTGTTCACACAGTCGTTTTCTTCCCCTGAGCTCTTAATAATCACATAAACTCTTTTTGTCTCCTCTTTTCTGCAGGTCAACAGACTATGGCACTACCTATGAAAAGCTAAATGACAAAGTAGGCCTGAAGACTGTGCTGAGCTACCTTTATGTCAGTCCCACTAACAAGAGGAAGGTAAGAGAGAGCCATTGAACTGGTAGCTATAGAAACAAAATTACAGCATTCTGTTCGTTCTGAGAGGAATTATGATCCTAAAATGAAATCTGTTGGTAATTCACAAGAGCTTGAGTTAGCTGGCTAAGTTGCACTAGTGTAATTCCATGGAACCCAGTAAAATTATGCCTGTTTTTTTGATAGGGATGGAGTCCTTAATCTCTTGCTGAATGTGTTGGAGAAATAAGAGTGTTGCTTCTATTTCCTCGTGACTGTTACACCTTTAAAGATGCTGAACTCACACAAATGTTTCTGGGGCTCTTTCACACACTGGCTTTGGCTAATACACCTCTTCCTGCCTTCTCTGTCTTTATTATTAGAAATACTGAGTAAAAGGCATTTATTTCTGCATTTGACTCTTTTACCCTTTATATTTTCCCTGGCTAGAAGTTGGAGGTAAAGATATAAATGACATTTTCATTAGTTACATCACATAAGGGGGCTGAAAGCAGAATATGCCTGAGAGAGTGGGTGGGAGCCCTAAGATTTGATTTGAATGTGTAGGAGAGAAGATGAAGTCACAGCTTTCAAAGCCCCTGTTCACACTTCCCATGTGATGCAATTAGGGCTGCAGCTGGCTCGCAGAGCTCAGCCCAGGAGTTACTCCTCAGTGCTTTTTTGGTTTAAAATTATTGCCTGTGTAGGGAGGAGGTAGTGGGACAAAGATGCTTTCAGCTACCCACAGAAATCAGTGTAGGAGGGCTGCAGCACGTAGCTAATGGCTGGCAGTGGAGTTGTGTTTGGATGGAGTGCAGACTGTTGGGCTTGATGGCTTTCAAACTGCCCATCTTCTGTCTCCATGAATAGGTTTCCAAACTAGTATTTTGCTACTTGTACTGTTCTTATTACTACTATTGTGTTTTCCATCACTGGTTGTTCTACAGAGGCTTCAGGACTGATGTTTATTTCAGTGTATGCAACCTTAGGGCAGTTATAGCTTTGATTGCTATCCACAAAATATGTGCGTGTTTGGATGCATAGAGGAGAGGAAGACTGAGTGAGCAGGGGGCAGCTTACATTTTTTCTTATGCAGAAGCTGAATTATTGTGACAACTACCATGACTTCTTTTTGCTGAGCAAAATGGAATGAAGACGTTCCGTAATGAGTTCTCCTGGCCTTCACGCCCCTCTTATATCCACTGTGGTGGACACTGAAGAGTTAATTCTTCATTCCGTTTCCAAAGCAACTCTGCCCACCTAAAATCAGAGACAATATGCTCAGTTACAAATCCTACGTCACTGGTGTAAAGTCTCCCTCACAAATTGGAGTACTAGGATATATGATTATCTTCTAGCAATTTCTCAAGCTATTGAGCTTTACAGATAAGCAATCTTTTCTCTCCTTTTTAATTTTTAGTTAATAACATTTACATTTCATCATGTAGTGGTATGCAGACCTATCTTTACCTGCTGCTTTCTTACTTACTTCAGATAACAATTAAAAAAAATTTTTTTTGGTCTTATGTCTGAAAGAAACTATTTCTGGACCTATCTGTCTGACTTCCTCTTCTCCCTTCTGAAAAATCTTGTGAAATGGTGGGATCTGTAAGGAAAACCGATAGGAAACCAGCTTCAGTGCTGGCTGCTGTGTTCTTTCTACCTCTTCTAAATGTGTGGGCACTGTTACTGTGTATCGTTAAACAGCTGGTTTGTCTGAACTCGGAGGTGACTCTGACTGTCAAAGCAATTCAAAACATCCATACACCGTGCAACATTTGAAAAATGCCCGAAGAAGGTGTGACTGGATTGGAGCGCATGGGGTTTGTCAAATTCAGTATCAAGTTTGTTGTCCACCCACCCCTTGCAGATTCATGAGGTCATGTACTGCAAAAAATGCACTTGTAACCTTTTCCAAGTCTCTCTGGGTGAATATTGTTCTGGTGGCGTGCAGTGTAAGCATTGTGTTTTTGCTGAGCCTGAGGACAACCACCAAGAATGAATCACAAAGCAGCGGGTGAGGTGAATCAATTGCACCCCAGTAGAGAAAGTCCAGATCCCTTGTGTTTCACCTCTAAGAGCACAAATGCTGGCTAGTTGAACCCAAAGCAGTGATCTCTTGTGAGCCTCAAATTAGGTCTGTCTTTGAGGCAATAGACAGGGAGGGAGATACCAAAAGCAACAGCTGGGCGCAGGGCATATGCGCGCACAGTGAATTGTGCAGACCCTTTCCAGGCAAGATATTTTCTCCTGAGGCATTAGCTCCCCAGGTGCTGATTGGACCCTGCATGCCTTGCCGGTCCTGTTGATTTTTGATGCATTTGCACACTGTTCTTAGTCCTGTCTGCTCATTAGTGCTTAGAGGATTAGCAGTTACGTGGAGGAGGGGAAAAGCTTTCCATATATTTATTCCTAATTGATTTACTAGTGAGAAGGATAATTACCTCTCAGCTGCCCTGCAGAACTACAGTGGGAATTACCTGTCAAATTTCTTTGAAGACCCAAAATGCCTCTCTTCAGCTGTTAAATAGAAATTGTGCATTCAGCCAAATGCCAGTTATATAAACTTCATTTACCTGAATTGTGGAATAACCCAACGCTCAATTATGAGGCAAAAGGATTTAAAGGCTGGCTTTTTTCCTTCTTCGTTTAAAATTAAAGTTTTTTGTTTCTAATTTCTTTTTTTAAAAAATTTTTGGTAGGAATTTTTTAAGTTTTTTGGAAACTTCTCCTGTAGTTCTCTGCTCAGTGCTCTTCCAGGTCATGGTGGGACACTGATTTAGAATTATAGAATGCTTTGGCTTGGAAGGGACTTTTAAAGGTCATCTTGTCCAACCCCCTGCTGCAGGGACATCTTCAACTAGATTGGGTTGTCCAAAGCCCTGTCCAACTGACCTTAAATATTTCCAGGGATGGGGTTTCTACCACCTCTCTGGGCAACCTGTTCCAGTGTTTCACCGCCCTCATTGTAAAAAATTTTAAAACCATTATCCCTTGTCCTATTGCAACAGATTCTGCTAAAAAAGACTATCCCCATTTTTCTTATAGGCCCCCTTTAAGTATTGAAAGGCTCCAGTAAGGTCTTTCTGGAGACTTCTTATGTCCATGCTGAACAACCCCAACTCTCTCAGCCTGTCCTTATGGAAGAGGTGTCCAGCCCTCTGACCATTTTTATAGCCCTATTCTGGATCCACTCCAAGTTCAATGGCTGTCCTGTGCTGAGGACTCCAGAGCTGAACGCAGTACTCCAGGTGGGGTCTTATGAGAGCAGAGTAGAGGGGGAGAATCACTTCCCTTGACCTGCTGGCCACGCTTCTTTTGATGAACCCAGAGTATGGTTGGCCTTTTGGGCTGTGAGCGCATGTTGTTGGCTCATGTCCAGCTTTTCATCCACTGGTATCAGCCAATCTTTCTCCACAGGGCTGCTCTCAGTGGTTGGTATTTCTCAATACCAACAACTCTGCTTTTTGCAATTTGGAGGGTCAGAAGAGGCGAGAGTTGAAATGCAGAAGATGAGTAGCTGGATTAAGCAGCATGGCTACAAACCACGGACTATGAGCGTGTGTCATTTCTCTTCTCTCTTGATCCCAAGAAAGCCACACTTACCTCCTGAATTATGGCACTCCAACACCCTTTTCTTAAAAAGCGGATTCCTTTCTGGAAGGAAAATTGAGCTTAACATAGGAATGATCTGGTGAAATTCTGGAACACAGGCTACACATGGAGGTCAGACTTGATGACCTAATGGCTCTTTAGGCCTCTTTCCTTTTGTTTGGGTTTTATTCTGCTCCCAACAAAGTTGATGTCTGAGTATCTGCTCAGTGTTGTTAACAAAAGCAGGTCCCCAGTTAGCTTCATGTATTGTCGGCCTCCCTCTTTTAAGCTAAAAGCTCTTGTTTCAGTTCAGGTTATATATTTAGTCAATTCTATTAATTTCCTGTTCTCTTTAGGCTTCCTTCTAAGTTGCTTCCACGTGCATCTCCCATCCCTATCTGGAGAGTCCCAGCAGGGTGTTGAATATTTGGTGTCCTGCCTAGTATTGAAACGTCTTTCCTAACACATTAGACTGGAAAATGCTGGAGCAACCTAGAAGCAGCTGGTCCCTCAGTCCTGCCCTTTGCTCCTCAGTGAAACACATCAGTCAGTAGTGTTTACCAGTGGGCAGAATCACTGTGGAGAGACCATGTCTTTGTGCCTGACTAGGAAAGAGGCAGCTGAGAGGGGAAGAGGTGAAGAAACGCCTGTGTTTCTCACGGTTTAAACATTTCCACTGGGAGATATCAACCCTCTGCATGCACAGAGTTAACCAAGGCACAGAGCTTCATAGCCAAGACTGAGCTGAGGTGACTTCAGCTGTGTCCCCACGTGGTGCTGGGCAGAGGCAGGACTGGGTCCCAGAGCCCCTGCTCCCAGCTACTGACCCAGCCTGCTGAGGCTGGGTTTGGAACTGAGATAGGGGCTGTCCATTTCCTAGAAATCACAAGAAGGTATTTGGAAAACACACTGTGTGTTGCATTGTGTAATTCGAGGTTTGCTGTTATAAGTAAATCAATATAACAATATGCAGATATAAAAGGAATTGCCAAGAATGCTTCTTCCCAGCTAGAATTCCTCTTGCATCTCAAGAATCATTGCTAGTGATCAGGGCCAGCGTTGTGATCTGAGAGCACCCATCAGTTGAAATGAGACCACCCTGGAGTCCCAGCATAAGGAAAGAGTCAAGCAGGTTGCAGCCCCTTGTAAATCTGTAGCCTCTGGCTGTGCCAGAGCTGAAACACTTCTTGCTGTGAGCCAGGACTACTTCATCTTCCTGTGGAGCAGTTGTACTGCTAATTCCCTTCTCCTAAGAACTAACAAGCTCAGGTTTTCACAACGCTTTGCAACTGTGTGTACAGTCTCTGCTGCTGGGAGCTGAAACTGCCAGATTTGTATCTGCTCTCCTGCAGATGCTTGGGCTCATTTTTCTTTCATTTGCACACCAGGGACTTGTATTTGGATCCGGAAAATCTGCATCAAGTTTTCATGAATACTACAAAATTCCAGGTGATCATTAGACTTAGCAGCCAGACAACTCTGAAGTCCTGGGGGCTATGGCTTTCTTAAAATCTACCCTTTTGAGCCCTGGTGAGAAGCCAAGTGCCTGCAGATTTGATGCTTCTATCACCATGAGGATGCTCTAATAGGCAGAATATATGCCAGGGCACATCCTCCCCTTCAGTACATCTGCCCACCTGGTTGGTTGCCCGAGAGACCACAGGAGAGGCATGTGCTTTGCCTGGTTGACACATAGGTTGCAACACACCTAATAACTCAGTGGTGAACTTCCAAAAGGAGAAACTTTTGTATTAGTTTAGCAGCACCCCTTCCTTACAGACGAGCGGGATTTAAGGACAGACAGTGCAGTGCTCTGAAAAGGTGAGAGCTGCAAAATGCATAGCTTTGCTTTTCCACCCTATAGCCTCTTGTCTGTCTTTAGGGATATGACAAAAGGATGCTTAGTCTCTGCTGGGCAGAGATCTCAGTTCCCTGCTGACCTTTAATTTAATGCAATATTTTGGGCGTTAGGTCTTACTCGAGGCAGTTTTTCACAGCAGTCTGGGAATTAGAATTGTTTATTTCTTCCAAAGTGCTAAGGGAAAAAGTCTCTTCTAATTTAACATGAACATTTCTCTTGACTTTTTAAATTCCCATTTTCTTTCTATCCAAAGTATTTTTTTTTGGTTGTTGAAAAATTTTGTTAGAAAATTGGATAATTTCTACAAAAAATGAGCCTGTGATTCTTCAACCAGTAGCCTGCCCTTCAAAATGGCACTATTTGGAGCTCAAGTGCTGCGAGTTCCTATTTTCCAGCATGGGTTGCTCTGCTGGGTAAGATCCCCTATCCCAAGAACATTTGCTTTCTTGATGTTTGTCATAACAGGATTCATTCTAGAACTGATGCCTCACAGAGGGATGCAAAGTCCTTCCAAAGGGTGCAGAAGGAAGATGAGAACAGAAGTTCTGTATATCTGAAGCACTGCTTTTTTCAGGCGCTGAGGTGCCATTTTGAATTTCAAGGAATTGTTGAACAATTTCATGAATTTCATGTATTACATGATTACAATTACATGATTTCATGTATTGCTTTCCCATGAAATGTTCCATTAAGAGTGCATGCTCTTGATGAAGGTGTTGTTTAGCTGAAAACCCACTATGAAACTTTTATCTCTACCCTTGGGATTCCTGTGGAGTTTGAGAGGATGGAGTTAAAAAGCATTTAAAAGAACAAGAAGAGAGGAAAAAGGAAGAGAATGACAACTCTGACAAAATCAGACCAAAAAGCATTTGCCTGTACATAGTATTGCTCAGATGAGATGTGGATAAACAGGAGGTTCTGATTGTATTTAAGATCTGGGATGACAGTTCTGATATCTTAGAAATACCTTTCTTCATGAATTTGCTTTGCAATTCAATCAGAGTCATCTTTAGCTTTTCTCCTGTGCTGTTATCGTCATTGTAGGTGATAACTTGAAGAATTAAAAGGTCTGTAGACTTTTATGCTGACTTTCTGTACAGAAATATCATCCAGGTGCAGTGACTGAAGTGAAGATTCACCCCATTTTTCCTTTATGCCAGAACTGAAGTATTAGAGATTTTATTTATAGATAGACCTTCTAGCTAAGGGATTTGAACAGTAGCTGCAAACAGCATAAAATAGAAATAATGTTACGGTGCTCAGGTAAAGAGCTTTGAGAAAATGGTTTTGGAGACTATTTTCCCAGTTGTCATAGAGTCAAAACAAAGGAGCAGGCCAAATCTGTGAAGCTATAAAAGCCAAAGGCATGCCACACCTCTCATACCTAGTCATGCCTCTGAACTTGGCCTATCAAAATGAGAAATGTTTAGAGGTGTTTGGAAAGTCAGAAGTTCTGAAACAAATCTAATTAGATCCATTTGTTTCTGTGCAGCTTCTTGGGGATGAAATGCAGCAACTATTTATGACCTGGCAGAGAGCAATGCTGCATTGCAGTTTAGGTTAACGAAGGAAGAAGTTAATTGTGACTCTTAATATTACAATTACAGAGAAACACATTTTCTGACTGGAAACTAGCTAGCACACTGAGGGTCACACCTCCTGCTACAGAAATTGCAGATCCTAAATGAGGTTGCCTTGACCTCCTCTTGCTCACTCTTGCTCCTCCTCTTGACCTCTTATTGCTCCCTTGGATAGTAACTGAGAGCAAACCCTGTCCTGGCCTCATGTGTCTCCAAAGGGAATTCCTCAGCTGTGACTGGAGCCTCAGGGCAGAACCATGGTCCAAACTGATTTTGGTTTTGATTTCATTTCTTAGTTCATTTGATCCCAAAGGGAATGTCACAGCATTTTGTTTTCTCTTTACTCATCAGATGTGTGATAGGCTGATGAGGCAGGGTTCCAGCGTGCGCCTGACGCTTGCTAACCTAACCTGAACTGAGTTGCCGTCCTTTGCCACAGCTCCCATTAATCGTCTGCTGCTTTTTCCTAAGATTGCATCTCAAGCAACTGGTGAGGAACAGAGCTCTGGGGTATTCTAAAGCCGTTTGACAGATGGAGGGTTTCTTTGGACGTTTTTTTCTTATTAGGCCAATGCTGTGATAGACAGCATGTGCTGCAAACTGGCACTTGCTGGTGTGATCTCAGAGAAAGTATTTACAATGGAAAGGCAACGGGGCTAAGTTAAAGCCACGGGGCAGGAGTGATAGAACTAGTTGTTTCTACTGCCTTTTGTTTCTAATCTCTCCCTTCAGTCCAATGAAATACAGTTACTAAATAGCTCTTGGTTTCGCAGTTGCCATTAAGAAGGCCTAAATTACTTGAGCTGTAAATGAAGTTGTAATCGTCTCTTCATGCACCCCTTCTCTGGACCTGTTGAGCTCATTATGATGTTCCTGTGGTTCTCAGAACTCCAAAACCCATGACGCTCATCCCAGACCCCATGTGGGCAGAACCTGCCTACTGCTGTACAGGAAAGGCTGTAGCTCTGGAACACGTCATCTGTGTTAGCTGAGCTCAGATTGTTCTGCTCTGGTTACACAAACACAGCTGTGGTCTGGTTAAGATCGCAGTGTATTCGGTCTTGTAAATATGCTTCAGGGACAGTAACTGTCAGTCTCTGGAACTGACAATTTAAACAGAGGAATAAAATGCGAATGATGAAGTAATATTTTTCTTCACTTCCTGATAAAGCAAAGATGATTTCCTCAAGGTCACCCACAACATCCGTGGCAGAGCCAGAGGATATGTGATATGATGTGCTTTATCTACAGGGTGCAGTCTTGTGACCTGATGTGCATGGGATTCTCTCTGTTTGTCCAATTAATTCAGGTTGAATTTGTCACTTGAGAAAAGAGAATTCTTGTATATGCTTGCAGAACCGTGACCTGAAACTGTGTGAAAGAAATCTTTTTGAGTTACAGATGTGTTGTAGTATTTGGAGAAGAGGTCTTTAGGAATTGCTTCTTTTGAGGGGATTTTTATTGTCTCTTTTGAATTCAGAAAAGTCACATTTTCAGAGCAGGCTTCTCTGACCTTTTCTATGTAAGAAATAAAGTTTCTTGATGCTGTATGACTTAATTTATTAGTGTTTTAAACATGGTTCAAGACCAATGAATGGAAGACATAGAGATGTAAAAGCAAAATATGAATGTTGTTAGAATACTCTTAAAGGTCTTTTTCAATATGCCCAGAAAGGTTGTTTGTTTAGTTTGTTTGATTTTTTAAAATTATTATTATTACTACTACTGTATTTGGGGATTGTGCCTCCTTGAGGATTTTTGCAGTCAACTCTTTTCACTCTTGTGAAAGACTGCTCTGCCCTGCCTGCTGGGGTCTCCTGGAACTCTGGGGCCTGGCATGACAGATGCCTCACTGGGACCTGAGGTAACCTGACCTGTAGGCTCCTGAGCTTAAAGAAAGAACAAACTGCCATCTGTTTGTTCACAGGTCTTAATTTTGCCACTTCTGACTTGACATAAATCACAGAGATAAATGGAGGTCGTATAGCATCTGTGTCAGCACAGACAGCACAGAATGGGGACCCAGACTTATGAGAGATCCCCAGTGGAAGTTTTCCCCTTTCTTAAACAGGGACGACCTGATCGTTGTGCTCCAGGGAAGGCTGTCCCTTGGTATGCACGAACAGGAAAACTGTAGATTCCTGGGGCTTTTGTAGTTAATTCTCTGAAAAAGCAGATACA
>NW_010406359.1:120638-128366 GCF_000710305.1 Buceros rhinoceros silvestris | reverse complement strand
GAACCTCACCCACTGCTCAACTGTTTTTAATGATAAACACAACTGAGATAATTAACAAAAGGCTTACATATGGCCTTCTTTAATGGGAATGGAGGGGAGAGAGTTAGAAAAGGGATGGGTATCTCTTTCTGTTTATACCTGTCTTAAAGATGCTACACTGAAAGCCATCATGATCATGGAGAAAAAAAAAAACCCATTCATTTATTATGAAACTCCACAATTAGGTTTGCCTGTGTGTGCCTTTATGCATCTGCATTTCGTGTCTTTGTACTTACACATTCCAAGAGCTTTTACTTGCATTTTTCATAAGTTTCTGAACTCATTTAATATACGTTTGGTTAGTGCTGAGGTAAGTGTTTAAAGCTAATGGAAAACTAATGCAAAATTTAATTAATAAAGATAGGGAATAAAATGAGAGCTGTCTAAGTTGGCTTCATGAAAAATGTTTTGTTAAATAAATGTCAGTTTAGCCTTCACAGATATTGCAGGTCTGGTCGATAAAAGTAAGCACGTAGACACAAGATGTATAAGTAAAATAAGAAAAAAGCACCTGCTGTGTCATTTATCCACCAAGGACTGGAACTGTGATCCTGAAATCCCTGCTTTGGTGGTGTCTGGAGCTTTGGGAAAAAATCGGTCTCTTGAATGAAAGCAGGCACAGATTTTTAGGAAAAGGTAAACCAGAATTCAAACCTTTTGGACCTATTTACCATGCACATTTCCCTGAGGTTGCTTTGTATGCAAAAATCGAGTGGATGAGCAGCGTTTGTTTGGGATTGTTTGTGGATGGTGAATGTGGGAATCTGCCACTTTAAACATACAGTTTGCAGCCCCATCATCCTAAAAAGACCCCTAAAATTGGTTGAGGATGGTGTCAGTGCATGTCATTGTCTACTGAAATGGCTGGAGATTCAAAGTGCAAGGTGAAAAGACTGGAGAAACCCAGGCCAGTAAGTCAGCTTTGTTTTTATAGGACTTGTGAATAATGTTTGGAGAAAAAAAGGCCAGTTATCAGATAAGAGTCAGCTTGGCAGGATACTGGTGCACATCTGTGACAGGGCTGCCTTGTCTGGCTTCCTAAAAGTCAGTCAATCTCTCCTGTTGCTCTCTCCACCTGCTTCACCTTGTACTGCTAGAGTCAGAGCCCTACAGAGCCTTAGGGCTGGCACAAGGCCGTAAAGAGAAGAGATGGAGTAAAACTGGAAAGGTCACATCCACACTTAGATGTGGACCTCTGAGAGCTGGCTGTCAGTATTTAATAAAGATGTAGTTTGCTGTAATTTAGCCAGCAAATGTTAAAGGACAGATCAGAAGTTATAATATCCACTAAAATGAAGCTGCAATTTTGTCACTTACCCTTGCCATTGCTTTTATGAAGTGGGCAGAGCAGACCTGCATGAGCTTTTGGAGCACTCTGCCTCGGTTACAGAGACAAAGAGGGACTGTCAGGATTCATTCCCTTGTAAGGAGATGCCTGTGTTTACACCTAGCCTGTCAGCAGGTCGGACACAGCTGCAGATCCTGATGTAGGGCAGGTTTATGAGACTTCCTTCCTTTCTCCACCTTCCCTACCTCTGTATGAAACATGGCCACCTCCTTTACTGCTGCAGCTCCAATAATATATTAATTTATGAAGTATGAAAAATGAGGTAGTTTTGAATTAATGAGGAGGGGAATGGTGCTTCACAGACAGCAGGATAATCAATCAATAATAACGAGTGAGCATGTCTTGTTATTAAAAAGGAGAAAAAATAATGGAATGGGTGGAGAACAGCTCTTGGAAAAGGAGCAGGTGGGTCCTTTTGGAGACTACATAATGCTCTGACCTTGATCTTTAGTGATAAGAGCTGGTTTACCAGGACAATTATTTTTCTTTGAGGAAAATCCTCTCCCCACCCCCTGCCAACCGCAACACCCAAAACCACTAATCTGAAGCAAAATGGATATTTTTATTTCATTCTTTTTCAAAGTGAAGAGTAGAGAAATTCAGTGTTACTCATTGAGTGAGTGCTTATTTTTTATAGAATAGATTAGCAGAGACTGCATGGTACGTGCTGGCTGCTCTCAGTTTCTGCCATACATGCACATCTACTTCTTATAGTGTAAATGCATTGACTCTAATTTCAGTTCTGTTGTGATCAATTCTGGTCCAAATGTTTTATACCAAGCAGCACTGTAAATCCTGGAAGCCCTTACATTGCTGTGTTAGGAGGAGCTTTTCTTCTGCATGGAGCTTGGCAGGGCTTTAGAGAACCATTTTAGCATATCTCAGAGCATTTGAGTCTTCTTTTTGCACTAACCAGAGTTTATTACCCTTAACTCTAACCATCCTAAAATGCCTTTTTACATTGTGGACAGACAGACGTTGCTGGACTCTGAATGAAATGACAGGGATTTTCTAAGTGGTGCACAGATGCAGTTAGAGAAACTTCAAATTTTTTATAATTTTTTTTTCAAGTTTTTTTATATAAACCTGGAGAATCAACACCTAGTTGATTCCCAGTCCTTAGGTTTCTTTGCAAAGAGATTGTTGCTGCCTTTTATAGTGGACCCCACGATATTTTAATTCTCTGTTGAAACCAATCATGTCATCCTTTTTCTGACAAAAGCTTATCTGACATCTTTTGCCTCCCTTGGAGTTACTCCACAGCAGGACAATATGTTCCTTAAAAATGACTGCAAGAAAGCAACAAAACTTACGGAGCAGCTGTGCTCAGAGAAGTGAGTGGCAGTGGAGTGGAGGAAATGAACCTAGTGCTCAGGACCTGGAGGTGGGTGGAAGAATGAAGTTAACATGGCATTTTTCTGACTTTTGCCAACTGATCCCTAAACCAAAGTGTCAGGGTTGTGTTGCACAAAACCTTTGTCCCCTCTTCCTCTTACACTCGTTCTTCAGGACACTGCAGTGACCAAGACTCGTGTATTTGCGTGGAAGGATACAGAAAGGAAAGTATGTGGTTTTCCCAAGGCTGTGAGGTATCAGTGACTCTGTTGTCAGCGAGTGTGGCTGACAACAGTGGTTCACAGTCACTGGGGCAGTCACTTCTCAGTCTGTAATTGCAGACAAGACTTCTATCATAAACCTGCAAGGATTGTATCAGTGGTAGTTAACTTTGCAAATGTACTGGAAAATGTCAAAGCCAGTGAGCTGGTAGCTGCAAATCCTGTTCCTAGGTCCTGAACCTTCCTGTACAGTAAGATCTCTGGCACTTGAGTTAGCATCTGTGCTTGCAGCCACAGTGGGCAGCTTAGAGCGGAGTGTCTGTGCAGAGCACTGCAACGCCATGTGTTTTGTAACTTTAAACTTTAATTTTGAGGTGCCTCAAACTTCCAGCCACAAAGTGGGTAGACATTATCCTACCTCCTCGGCTTCCACCAGTGAGGGGATGTTAGGAGGACAAGTACATTAGGGACAGTGAGGGACATGAGTAATAGATGTCAGTTAAGTAAATTGAGATAAATCATTAGCATTTGGTTACGAACATTGATAAAGCTGACTGTTGTCTGTGGTCTCTCTGCAATCTGTCAAAAAAGCAGAAAAATAAAGTAAGCAGTGGAGAAGCAGTGATGCATTTAAAAATGTACGTAATACACTTTTTATTTTTCTAAAGAGTAATGATACACTTTACTCTCCTCAAGTGAAATAGACTGCTGTATATGGGCTGCAAAAGTTTACCCCCATGCACATCTCTTTGTTTTCTGAAATGCAGCAGCAACTGTGAGTAAACTTATTCTCACATGTAAAATGTTCTTGTAAGTGAGACCTATAATCAGAGGAGTGTTTTTATATAAATGGAGTTCTCAGTTCCAGCAGCTGGGGTGCACAGAGCCTCTCCTTACTGATAACGTTATTTTCTGTAACTTTTTCTACTTACATGGTAAGTTACCATAATGGTGCAAATTACTTCATAGTTCTACAGAGAATAGCACAACCATGCATTTACTCAAATAACATCTAATTACAACAGTGAATGCTGCTTTTCTCTTTCTGTGCACACAGATTAGGATCAGAGCTGTTCTGTGCCACTGGAGAAAGTTGGTGACCACAAACCAATATGTCAGATATTTTAACAGTGAGGGATTTCCTGCATAGAAGAGTGAAAAAGGCATCACGCAGAACTGTGCTATGCAAATATCAAACTCCAGAAAAAAGCATAACCTAGATCAGAAAGTTTACATTTCTCCTCTGCTGATCTGCTGTCTCTGTTTCCTGTGGAAGCACTAGTTGTTGCCTGAGGTCACCAGCTGAGGTTCCTTCTACCTCTGGTTCAGGCCCAGTCATAGCAGTGCTGGTCAAACTGGATGTATACAAAAGAGCTCTAAGTGGTGATGCTTGTAACCTGTTTGGCAGTTTGTAGAGGGGAACCATGCATGAACATGCTGTGATATGGAAAAGCCTTTGTCAGAATAGCTGAACAGCACACGGCACCGATGTGGCCTCAGGAAGGTGGGATTCCTGTGACAGAGGGCTTTGCTCTGATAATCTGTGGGGAGCTGGAGAGTGTGCAGATGTAACAAGAGTATAATGGGATGGAGTAACCTTGGGTAAACTCTGTCTTGCTGTGACAATGAAAAGGTTTTACAACCAAGCATGTGGCCGTTGCCAATCAGTCACTCTTTGCCAGGTCAAACACATGCTTTTTGGATGGTTTCCATCCCCACTGGCACCTGAAATTTAACAAGCAAATGCTTGCTGTGCCTTGTAATTAAAAGTGAAAAGTACATGTGTCCGGTGCCAAAAAGGCAAGAGAAAGCAGGGAAACGTGTTGTTCTGACCTGCTTAGCAGTAAAACAAAGATGAGATGTTCTGCTTTATTGGGTCTAGTACAATGGCTTATTCCACTCACATGCAAATTGGATCCAGCTTGAGATTTGGCATTGTGGGCATTAGGATGGCAGCCTTAGAGTGTATGGATTCTTTCCTCAGATTTTGCCTAAACCTTACAGCTGTGATATATTTACCTTTCCCACTTGCCAGGGAGGATGGTGGAGTGGTTTTCCTCGAGGGGCTCTTGCTCTAGTATCACATTTAGTTTTGATTTGCTCCTGATCCTCAGGGCATCCTGAAGGTGCATCTTTGATCTTGTGCAGCTGCTGGAAGTGGTAATTAAATGAAGCACTATCTCCACAGGGGATGGGGTGTGTGAGCTTGGAATTGTGTGAAGTGTTTTGGTTTAGCGTGGCAGTTTATGGCAGGTAGGCTACCATGCCAACAGCCTGTGTTCATTTTGTATAAATTTGGACAGTTGTAATCTGGATATAATTACATAAAAAAAAATAATAGAGGTCAGAAAGGTTAACTGGAGTCATACACTGTAAACAAGCATGGTGGACTGATATGCATCTCTTTAGAGAAGGCAAGGTGATGCTGTTCCTCATTTGATGTGCTTTTACTAATCTCTTTTCTCAGAGTTAATCATGCAAATACTGGGATGATATCTCTCCTCTGGATTTTGGGGAAGGAGGATGGTAGATGATAGTTATTCTTTTGCCACCGAACTGCTCTATATCAGTCTTTCTACAGTCTTTCTGGTATCTCCATTCTTTTTAAATTTTTGCAAGAAGCAAATGAAGAATTACTGAAATGCTGTCACCTTAAATGAGTACTCTCCCCCAACTGAGCCAACTGCATGTAGCGCATGCTGGGGCTATATATTCTAATTGTGTGTTTAATGTCTGAGTGTAAAACTAGTGCCTTACGTGTGTAGGTTATTCATCCTCATAGGCCAGATTTATGCTCCTTTGGACTACTGGTTCCAAGTTCTATCGAGACAAGGTGCATAATAGGTTGTTTATAGCTGAAATTCTTAGTTTTACTTCTGACAGTGCAAGAATTCTGCTGAGGGGCTTTTCAAGTTAACCTTGGGGAACTGAGGAACCTGGCGCTTGATCCCGGTGGAGAGGGTATAATCTTTGAACAGCAGGTTTGTTCTTACATCATTTCTGATTGACAAAATGGTCTTGACGTCTATGCAGAATATTGTTGTTCTATATATGTATCTATATATCTATGCAGAATATTATTGCAGGATGTACAAAACATGATGAAACTTGCTCTCAATTTTGAAGATGAGTTGTATAACAAGGGGACAGCAGAATAATTGCATATGGCATTTCAGAAGAAGATTTGATATTCATAAAAATGAACAACCACGCCAGTGATGCCTTCTTTTGTGTTGCAGTATCAGAGGAAGACCCTGCTGTTCTAGCTTAAAAAAAAGAGTTTTCATATTACAGTTTATTACTTTCTGCCTTGTAATGGTCCTCTCCTTTCATGTACCCTCTACAAAATACAAAACATTCTACAAAGATATAGGACCTGCACGTAAACTAAACAGCACGATGTACTGACGGATCATTCCGTCTCAATGCTGGAAAGTTGGGGAACCCACAGATAAGGTCCCCCTGACTTTAGTGTCTGAAGTTTATGCTGTCTTCTCAAACAGCTGTTACTGGAGTACACAGCTGGAGGGATGCTTACAGAACAGGTGTTGACATCTGGGAAGTTCATTGAGAAGCAATAGGATTCTGTAGAGTAGAGACTGATTTGTAATTACAGAGAAGTCCTGATGGGAAGTAAGTTCTTCAGAGAGGTTACAATGAAGTGCCTGAAAGGACTTGAGAGAGCCATTTGGTTCTTTGGTCATGGTACATATAATGCAGACCCAATACAAAGATCCAAGGAACTTCTTATTTCATTGCTCAGTTTCTATGGATGTCTGACTCATTTTTCATTATACAATAATAAATACAGTAGTGAAAGTCACCTTTAACACTTAAAGATTGCTTGGATTTTATGGGATTGTATTGAAGTGAGTGCCAACGTATAAAAGCCTTATGGTTGAGGTACTTTTATAACACATGGTTCATAAACCCTTATAAAGTTAGTGCAGTGCACTTCATCCTTTAAGATTACAGCATTATGGTTCTCAGAGATGGTAATCTGGTGCTATATTCATTAATTAAATCTGTTATTCATGTTTAATTTCAGGCATTAAGAAATGAAGTAACAAGAAGTTGAAACGGGGTAGTCCAGACGATTTACCTCTCATGAAAGCTCAGTTTATCTTTGCTGCTTGACTGCTGCCCATGGGTTACCTGTAACATTAAAGCAGTTTTTGAGCCACGTGAAGTAAGGAGCCCCGAATCTGAGCTGCTGTGTAACATAAGGATTGCAATGAGGGTTTTCCTTCTAGTATGCGAAGTTAGTAATTATGTGGAAACTCTTGCATTCTTCATGGCTGTCTTGTTTGGCATCCCAGAGAGCAGATGTCCCTCTCCTCATGGCTGCTGACGACTAAGTAGTGGGGTGGGTTGCTTTTCTTGTATGTGAATAAAGGTAATTTCTCTCTAGAACAGATCTTTATCACTGCCATCTCTCATTTTTTTCCCATCTGACTGATACGATGGTCTTGGTGACTGGGAAGTAGAGACAAGCTTCCTTTTCCCCTGATTATTGCAGGAGTCAGTACATGTGCAGGGCAGTGAGCAGATATCTAGCCATCTCCAGACATCTTCTGTAAAGGCTTGTGTGAAGTTAAGATGTGCTTTTGAAACCAGTGCAAATCGTGCAAAGACTATTTTTTAGCTTAATGCTGATTTGTACGGTGTTACTTTTGCTTGTAAGTTAGCAGTTACTTGTGACACCAGTACGTTTTTGTCTCAGAGGCATTTGGGCCAATTTAATTAATCTGAAGTTCTTTAATTGAACTGACATATGATAGGGAA
>NW_010406359.1:116009-120534 GCF_000710305.1 Buceros rhinoceros silvestris | reverse complement strand
GAAAAGGATGAGATTTTCTTTGCAATGAGTTGCATCTGTCCTTCATGAGATTGCCATAGGATGACATCAGGTATAGTATACTGTGTAGCTGTGTCCTAAGAGGTTAAGGATGTGTACATACCTCTGAGGGCATCTTTTAGCCTGCAGAGCAAATAAATTGCATTAAGGATGTAGGAGAGAGGAAGAATGGGAGGGCAATGAATAACTAAATATTTGCCAGTAAGAAATTTCAGATGGTCAAACATTTAATCTAAGTGCTTTGGCGATAAAAAAATTGCTTTTCGTATAAGAGATTTCCAAACCGTTCACGTTGAACATACTTGTAATGAACTGATGATTTCAAGAAAGAAAATTATTTTTGTGTCACCTTTAAATGTCATTTGATTTTAGTTTTTCAGTTGGAAAAGCGGGAAAGGACATAAGTCCAAACAAAGCAAAAAATCCTCCATTTGCACTGACATTTCAACATGAATTGTTGAAACTTTTGGCTTTTTAAACTCAAAGCTAATATGGAATTTTGCTGGGAAGTAGGCTTAGCTCCAGAGGTCTTGTGGGACCATGCAATCCTTTAAATGTTTTAAATCAGAACGAAAATAAAAAAAAACCCAACCCTTTTTTTTCTTTTTTTAAATTGGATTTGTGTTTTCCCGTTATTTGATGTAGCCTGGCTTTAGGAAGAACCTTAAGTTTTTTTTAGGAAGGACCTAAAGTGCTTCTGAGTTGAGGGTCTAGTGGGAGGAGGCAAAGAAAAAAAAGCCTTTTCATGTGTAAGCTGAGCATATTCGATATGGAAATCACTATGAAGATGTAAACATGAAACCTTAAGTTTCTGGTTTTGCAGCAGCGTGTGGCAGAACTAGCTTTGCAGCTGCAGAAGAGGACGATGCAGTGCTACAGAGCAAATCGCTAGCACTTTGCCAAGGAGCTCCGTTTCTTTTCTACCTATGGAGGCTTAGGTGGTTTGTAGGTGTATTATATTAAACTGTTTTGTTTATTTCTTTTTAGAATAGCACTTTGTATAGGCAAATGAGAATGTGACTGGGACTTCTGAAAAGAGCTGCTTACCAAAAGCACATGAAAACGAAGAGGAAAATCAGAAGGCAGTACACAATGATTTAATGCTATCTGCTTATTTCTGGGAACAAAAGACATTTATTTTGAACTCGTCTTTATTCATTTACTGGGATGCTTCCTGACAATGTAGCTCAGTGCTACACATGTTGTACCTATGAAAGTTCTCTGTGCTGATTTAAAGAGATATGCTTTGGTAATTCACACCGAAAATTTATGTTGGTTGAGAAAAATAAAAGGATTCAATGAAAATGAATATTAATAAAAGTACCTTTTATATGGCACGTTGTATCAGGGCCTGTCCAGAGACAGTTTATTAAAAGATTCAGCTGTGTACAAAACTGATCTTTGTTGTGTTTGGATAGAAGCAGGGAGCAAGAGAGGTGATAAAGCGTTGGAATCTGATGCAATGGATACAGGTAGTGGGATGGGGTGGGGGGTGCGTGCGTGTGTAGTTTTTCTTGTGCCTTGGATGCAGAAGAGGAAGGATGGCAGTGATGTGCCAGGCAGGCCTGCTAAGGTGAGGGCAGAGCCATGAAGGGTACTGAGAGAAGAACTGTGTGCCAAACTATAGGGGACTCTCCGACGTGACTGCAGTAGAGAGATTCAGGCAGATACGAGCTTAGGCTGCCTACGGCAACAAGGCAGTAGCGTCTGGGCACGTTGTAGACTTGTGCTCTAGCTCGTTCCTGGAGTGGTTCAATATTGCAGATTACAGTCATCTGTGCATGGCTAGCTTGGAGCAGAGGAAGAGGAGTGTTTCACCGTCTTGACTCATTCACCTGGACATAGCCTACGTGAAACCAGGTCTGACGAAGATGATTGCATTAAGCCAGTGACATACCTGGGATTTTAATCAGGGTAGCAGGAGCTCAGATTCTTAGTTACAAATCCTGACTTAGTTTGTACTGTATTAGCCCCATCAGCGGGCATGCCATTTTAGTGGATGTGTGCTGTGGTAATGTGTCACTTCCTTCCCTCTTCTGCATTTGTTCAGAACTCTTTTAAGGGTCCTACATGCTTTCCAACAGATATGAGTGACTTGTTTCCTGATCATGTGCTGATAGTCTCAGTACTTGCATTGCAGTTTATGTTGTTCTTACAAGGTGGCCTCTCCTAATCATCTCCCATCTATGTGTTTCCCTGACTGGTGTTTAGTGTTCTGCTGAATTGGAGCTCATTCACAACAGCTCAGCATGTATCACCGTTGCCCCCAAAGCTCCTGTTTTACAGGAGATACACCATGTACCAGACAGCTCTCTTCCCCTGAAGTTTAGTTTGATTTTCGGCAAAGTTTGTTTTGTCTGGTGCTTGCCGTTCATTGTCCACTGAATTCTGGAGACCAGGCTAGAGCCTCTAGAGGAAAAGCTATGTAGTATCAACCACCTCATCTCAAGTATATTTTCAAGGACTTATCCTTAGCAGTAATCAATCCTGCCTCCCCTCCCCCACTCTACTTAAACTAGAGAAGACAACTGAAAATATTTTATTTATATTTGTGTATACGTATATTCCAGAATGTAGCAAGATAAAATGTAATTTCCTTTTTAATAAAAGCTGCCATTTAATTTATTATTATAGAAAATGATTAGATCTTAAAAACCTATAAATTACATTTGACAACTCTCTGGTGCTCCATTGCTATTCCTTATGGCAATTATAAATGGCAACACAGGGAGCTGGCAAAAATGCTTGTTTTGACTGGAGTTTGTTTATTGGCTCTTAATGAAAAGAGATTAATCTAAATCACTACTGGGGTGGATCCTTTGCACTGGCCCCATAACAAGAAGTGGCAGTTTCAGGCCTTTGATAAATGTCGGGCTATTTACTCTGCCAAAAGTTGTCCCCTCCTCCCATAGTTTCCAGCAGAAAAAAGACAAACAATAAATAATAATTTTAAAAAACCCCAGAGTCTCCCACTCTTCTTTTCCTGTTTGCCACATAACGAAATTGTGGACCAGTCCCAGCTGCACGACTTGTGGTGGCCTTTAGTTTTTCACTCTAATAGAGTCTCCTGTGTCTTCCATCCTGCTTTGCGTAGGGTCAGCCTTGCCTGGGAGATGTTGGGTGTGTTCTTTTCTCCGTTTGGAGAACAGAGAGTAGATATCAGAACTGGGCGAACGGGGATGGATGAGTAACGGGTGAAGGGGCGTGACGGCTCTTACAAGGTATGACTGTTCTTCCAAATTTCTCTCCAGCTCTTAGTTTTCCTAGCTTGATGGTTTCATTATTTGATCTTGCAACTGCTGTTACACTTTCAGAGGAACAAAATACCCGGCCATGTGAACCATCTGGTGCTAACATCGCCTTTTCCATCTTATCTGACCCGTTTCCTGAACTGTCCACTGAAGTGTTGCAGATTGTGTGTGAAAGGGCAGAGTGTATATTTTGAGCGTGTACTACATCAGGTCTGTGCAACTGTTAGCTGTCTTGTGCTCCTTATCTGAGGCCAGAATGCTAACAGTGACCTTTCAATATAGAGCATTATTAACTTCATAACCTCCTGCGACATCAGGTGGAAAATCTTTTTATTCCTGAAGTATCCTTCCTTTTAAATGTAAGATCTCTTTGGAATATCTTGTTATATTGGCAAACTTACATCCTTTTTCCTTTCTGCAGAAGAAAGTGATTTTTACTAAGCTATACTACAGTTCTGTCTTGCACAGGCAATATGCTGTATTTGAACAGGGGTGTACTTGGTGGACAAAATGTCTTTGAAGTCTACGTCACCCGTGGCAGAAAACATACCTTGAAATAGTGGAGAGACCTTTCTTCTTTGGAGCAAACCAAAACACATTTTGATCTGATCAGAAAGAACATGTGTACCAAAGCTTCATTCTAGGTGGAGGCTGCGGGGGCCCATTCTTAAGACTAATTCCCAGGAAATCAGTTGCTTGTGGGAAACATGTCTCATTTCCTATGCTGCACACCAAGCACAATGCAAGTGCACTTTTTCAGGACTTGTGGTGTGGTTTTCTGTGGGAACAGGTGGAGATTACTTCATGAAGCTGGTAAGTGCTGTATGTGAGGGATGTTGAAGGAGCTCTGAGCTCAAGCTGGATTTATACTGGTGGCTTCACCCTGGGACAACACTCAGTTCTAGTTTTAAAGGCCCTTTTCATATCTTAATGGAATGGATCAGAAACCATTTACATTGTATTCACTTTCCCCTGGTGACTTCATGGAGTTAATGAGGTGCTTAAGATTAAACAAGCACTGAAATTTTTTGCTTGATCAAGTTCTAACATACCAAGGGTCTTACCATTCCTTGTAACTGATTTTCGCTGTCAAAATTAATGTGTTTCCCTAACGTAGTCTTGAAGTTGGAGCTCTGTGAAGGTGGATGAGAAAAGTTAACGTGTACATGCGAGTGTGGCAAACCTGCAGTGGATCTCAGCTAGATCACCATTCTGCACCTAGCTAAAAAAGGCAGTCCCTGGCTATGTTTTCCTGC
>NW_010406359.1:109350-115926 GCF_000710305.1 Buceros rhinoceros silvestris | reverse complement strand
CTGAAAAACAGTTTCTGTATTTGTTTCACTTACTGTATCAATAACCTGATGTGTTGAGCAAAGCTCTAATTTGTTTCCCTCTGTTTGCCTGTGTTTTATGATACTGGCATTTGCTTTAATGGGATGTTGTCTTCTCCAGATGTTAATAAGATGGTGTTAATGTTTCCACAAATTTTTCTTGATAACATTATGTAGAGCATGCTGTCTGATAATGTGGAATCAACACATTTTAAAATATTGGTAATAATTTTCTAATTAAAATTAGAGGCTCAGAAGTGTTTTCCTCCCTGTACAAATTGAGGTCATACACTTCTCTGCCCTTGGGAAAAATAATGTGTTCGCTGAATGAATGAATACCTCCTACTGTATAAATTAGAAGCATGATACATGGAGATCTTGTATCAATGTTTGTGCACACACACATGGTCTATTTTCAGATGCCGGCAGCTGATCCAGGTAGGCATTCTGTCTTTCTAGTGAGGTGATGCTCTTGCTTATAATTCTTCAGTGCTATGGGTTGCTTACACTGTTGAGCAATGTTCTGAATACATCTAATAGGAAGTAGTGCTATGTGACCTCACTTTTAAATGGGTTTTGCTCTAACATTCTTTTCCCTTCATTTTTCTGTTTAGATTATGCTTCTTAGTGATCCAGAGATTGAGAGCAGCATCCTTATTAGCTCTGATGAAGGAGCTACCTACCAGAAGTACCGTCTAAACTTCTATATCCAGAGCTTGCTCTTTCACCCGAAGCAAGAGGAATGGATCTTGTCCTACAGTCTGGATCAAAAGGTGAGCAATTAATTTCGTATTTCAATGAGTCTTGAGCCAGGTGTTGAAGAGATAGCACCTAGAACTGTGCAGTTGCAGAGGTGGTGAAGAAATTATGGTGTGCTTTGGTGCTTTCACCTTGCAGCTTTAAGTCTTCTCAAAGCCCACCCAGTGACTCCAAAGCAAGCTTATACAGTGATCATAGTGGGTATGGAAACTTTAGTAGTTGTGGTGGTACAAAAGATGGAAAGAACCTGAGATCTGACGTGTATGGAGCTCTTCTAAAAATCCATTAATCTGTAGCCCTTGATGATTGCTGAGCACTCAGGCTGAGTTGGTCTGTTACAGATGGCTATTGCGGTGAGGAGGTGCTTTCTGCTTGCAAACTGAGCTTGGTTATCTGGAAATCAGGGAGCAGCCACAGATGACAGACTCCTCCATGCCCCTTTTTAAATCACATTGCAGTGCCTTCTGTTAGTGAGACAACTCTTAAGGTCTGTATTTTGTCCTTAGCAAGCCTGCTTTTACAAAGCATTCATCTGTCTCGGAAGATGCTGAGCAATGCAGGTGCAATATGACTTGTAAAGCACTGTGGCTCTGGAGTGTGTTCTTCAGTTCTGGGAACAGTGGTCCCCACTGCAGCCCAAAGCTGAGAAACAAACTGGATGGTCAAGTTACAAATTTTAGAAAGCTTAAAACTTGCCAAGTCTTTCTCTTTCCTCTCCTCTCTTTCAGTCATCCATAGATTCTGGAAAGTAAAAAAAAAGCTGAGTAGCCACTTTTTTTTTTTATTAATCTGACAAGTGTGTGTGTTCTGGGTGGGTTTTGAAATTCCTACAGTTATTTTTGAAGTTTTCTAAACTAGTCAGTCTCACATCCAAGCTTTAAAGACAATACACCCAAAATACTGTGCCTCTTGCATTTGGCAGAATTTCCTTTGAAAGGCTAGTGCAAGTCTTTGCCCAAGTAGTTACTGAGATAAAATCAAATAATCTACTACTGCTGCACTTCCCGATGCAACCTTTTCGACCACTTGTGAACAGAATGCTGTGGCAGGCACCAGGTGGCTTGCTGCTATGCTGCTGCTGATGCTTGAGTGACATTTGCAAGCACAAAGCTATTGTAAATATGCTCCTTTCATAGTATCAAGTCCTTACTCTATGGAGTTAGTCAAATGTCAAATAGTTTTGTGCGCTCAGATGTTCAGTGTAACAGGGATTTTGAAGCAGGCTAGAAAGACCAGTCTCTTTATTTGAGATCACAGAATGGTTTGATCCCACTTTTAAACTGGAGTTAAAGATTTTAAATGGTACTGGTGTTTGTACAAAGACAGCCCTGAAAGAAACAGACATGTGATGAGGCGCTCATGGATGTGAGAAGTCAGATACGACATGCTGAGTATTGTGTTTGCAAAGAGATCCAGCTGTAGTGAGTGCAGAGCATCTGCTCCTGGGTTGAAATACTTTACTTCTATTTCCAGTGCTTTGTAGTCTTTTTTACGACATGTTAGCCGCTGGAAGGAGAAATCAAAATACAAAGTATGCACTTCCCTGCTTATTATGCATATGTGTGACTTAATTATGCTCCCCTGGTCCAGTACAACAATACTGGCTCAGGAGCATTTTTGCTTCTGCTCCTTCAAACTAATGCATGAGTGCCCACCTGAGTCCTTCTGTGCTGCTCAGGAGAGAGCCAAGGAGAATGAACGGTGAGTTAGAAATGCTTTGAGGCTGCTTGCGTTTTATCCTGGGAGCTGAAAACAAAATGTCCACAGTGTAAAGGCAAAGATGAGGTGGTCTGCAGCTTGTTGGTCAAATGGGAAGGAAGCAATGCAGAGTTCAGGCTTTGCCTTTATGTCTGCCTTTGCGTGCAAGGCCATTCGTTATGCTTTTCTGTGTTCAGAAAGATGGCCTCAAGTGCTACTTGATAGTTGCTCCTTGAGTGGAGCCGGAGGCAGTGCTTTCCCCAGTTGAAGCATTTTCTTTACATAACCCAGGTATAGACTGTGCTCAGTCACATCTTGGCTTAGTAAGAGCTGTAGAAGAATTGTAACTGTAGTGACTGCTCTGGTGACTGCTGCTACTCTTCTCTCCTTTGTTTTTGTGGCCATTTTCCTGTGAGGCAGCATGGAGTCACCTGGCTCGAAATAGGTGGTACTGGATCAAATAGCGCTCGCTTTCTCACTTCATGTATCCATGTGTTTGGGACACAACTGCTCTGAAGCACTGTTGATTTAAATGCATGGAAGGACAATAAAATAGGAAGTTTATCATTAGTGTGTAGTCTGCAGGTAGTATTCATTGACAAGGAAGGTGCTGATGGAAGTCAGCGGCTTGGTGTATGTTCAGTGGTGCAGTCAGTCCTACAGTGGAAGACCATACTCTTCTGCCTCTCTAGGCTTTAAAAGTGTGTTTGACCTTTAAAGGCTGTTTGTAATGACTACTAGAGGCAAATCTAAAAATACAAATAACTCGGGGAAAAAAAAAATCAAATAAATGCAATTTTGACTCCCAGCAGTGGGAATTGTTAAGGGAAGATCTAATCCATACTTTCACAACTGTGAATGTGTAAACAAGATTGCAAATTTAATTTCATTTCTTAGATAAAAAAATTCAGATTAATATTTATTTTATTAATTTACTTTCAATTAAAAATAGTAATATGGTGTTGTAAGCAAGCTGTGGTCAACTTGGAAATTAATGAGAATGAAGAATCCAAAAATCTGTTTGGTCTAGTATGTTGTTCCACACAGTAAAATGAAATACCAACAGTTAGTGCCCTATAAATAATTGATTTGCTCACTGCTTAGATCAAAATATTTTAAAATTGTTTTGTGTATAACAGTAGAAAACAATATTAAAGTTTTTGTGTGAAATAAAACCAGCCAGTGTTTTGGATCATCCTGTTAGAAAGTTTTCCTCTGAGGTCTTCTGACCTAGAGTTTCATTGCTATGTTTCAAGCATCTTTTTCAATTATTGTTTTATCCTAAGCATCCCTCCTTCTTTTTAGCTACCTTCTACACATTTGACAACAGTATTAGGCTATTTATCCAGTTGATTAAAAAAATGACCAACTAAAAAAACCTGACACATTTTGTCCTCTAACGGAATTATTGTCTCTTCCAAGTCACTGTTTTAGAAGTATATTCACTATTCCAGACTTAGAAGGTGTATTCACTCTTCTAAGACAGTAGTGAATAATGGAATAATGTAGAACTCTGTGACTCTGAGCAACCTGATCTAGTTAAAGATGCCCCTGCTCACTACGGGGAGGCCCTTTGAACCAAAACATTCTATGATTCTGTGACACGCTTGTGCAGTCTTTACATGTCCCCTGCAGTTTGACAGTTGCTAAGTAATAACTTAGAATATAGTATCTCAGTTGGGTTTTTGCCCAGCTGGTATTAACTACCTACAATCCTCTAGCTTGCTTAGGAGAGTGCTATGAGATCTCAGGCCAAGTATATGTATCTGTGATACACAAGGCTTGCCCTTGTCGTGAACGGTCGGGACGGACAACGCAACAAAACAGCTTGTGTGCACACCAAGCCTTTATTGAAATGCAATTGCCACTGCGTAGCTTTCTCTCTTATCACATTACTTTATACTCTTCTAGTACATTGTTCATTAAACGTGCCCTACTTGGATTGGTTTCAAGTTCACTCTCCTCCAATCAGCTACTGACTCAGCCTCTGTCTCCTCCCAAATGGCACACCTCCTGCTGCTCTCTACTTAGGCTAATTCAGCTTCTTCCCGGACCCTCGGGGGTCACGCCTACAATCCTCTCTTTCCTGAGCAAGTGATGCCTTCCTGTGGTCATATTCTAGTTGTGAATTTTGTCAGCCAGTCACTGTTATGCCACTATGGTGTGTAATTTTGATTGTAAGTTTATGCTTCCAGCTTCTCCTGCTGGTTCTTTCACTCTCAGCTGGGTGTTGGAGGGTACTCTCCATACAGACTTACTGTTCTTCTCACTGCTCCTCCTATAGCCTGGTTGTTGAATAACCACACTCCCCTAGTTTACCCCTTGTATGGATCTGTTTTTATACCTACCTGAGGACTTTTGCTACCAGTCACATGTGATTCCAGTTTAAAGCCCAAGCCTCACAGCAAAATGTCCAAAAATGACCTTCTCCTTCTTTAAGAAAAGGAGCCCATCTCTTCTTAACAGAACTTCTCCTTGAAGTAGGCTTTCATAGCTGAGACAGCCGAAGGCTTTCTGACAACGTCATCTCTTCCATCAACTGAAATAATTCAACACAGTCCTCAAATCTTCTGTTACCACTCCCACATGGATACTGTCCCTCTTTTTCCTGCTTGGGGCTATTCCCAGGAGCAAGGCGGGGAAGATTAGTGAGAGGGTTGGAGCTCATCAGGCTTTCTGAAAGATGTGTTGCTGTGTGGCTGCTGCTTATTTCGTTCATTTAAGGACAAATCATAGCCACCACCATTTGTTTTCTCTTTGGAGTATCCAAAGTTATTGAGGGTGCTTGCTCACTATGAACCAACACAGCGTATATTACTTCTGTTCTTAATTTTTGTAGCCAATTATGGCTCTCCTCTGCCATGCTAACTCACTTGTAGTATCAAATAAATGCAGCATGGCTGAGCCAAGAAATCTGTTTGTGTGGGCACAAGCGTGTAGCAAGTTCATAGACCCTAATGTCTTCTTACAACATACGAAGCATAGACAGGAGGAATTTTTGCAGGGTTTTAAGCAAGCATGGGTGGTTGTGCTACTCCTCTGTGAGCAGCCACGTGGCATTGGGCAATTAGCAGGCCCTGGGTGGTTAATTGCATCTTGTGAGTTGAAAATCTTGGATCTCTTCCCAGTATCTTTGTGTGTGTCTACTTTATTGATAAAATAGTGCAATCTGATGTGTGCACGTGTTGGTTCTGTTAATGGCCCCCCTGTGGCCTTTGACAGACGGTGGAAACTATGTAAATGCTGTAGTCAATTTTGCTGCAAGTCAGGCTGGGTCTCACTGGTGGTGTCCGTATTGGCGCTTGAGTATATGAGCAAATACAAAGGGAAAATAGAGCTTCGCCCTCCACCTTTCACAGTTTTTTGCAGAAAATAAATAGGAAGTCACTTTAAATGACTCTTGTGTCAAAGTCTGATAGGAAGGGGTGTATATGAAAAAGGTATTATATTCTTTGTTGGAAAGTATTGGAAACTGCCTCATGGAGTGCTGTGAAAGCTCAGAGTCTACCAGCATGTGCATGAGGTATAGTTTTTGTAGCTGTCATTCATAGTGGCTGGGGGTGAAGATCTTGAATTAGCCTTGCATTTCTGATACTAACATTTCAAATGCCTCGTGATTTGTCTCATTTATCCAAGGAACCTACTAATTCTCAATGATCCCAGCTTTCCACACGCCAACCATCCTCTGGGGAATGGATCAGTTTGGAGGTGGAAACGAGGGGAGTCTCCAGCTCTGTGGAATTTCTCTTAGAATGACATTGAAATTTCTTTCAGACCAACATGCACAACTCTCTTGCATTAGTATTTGTTTAAAAGATAATTAAAAAAAAAGAGAGACAAAATATTAGAGAAATATGGAGAGATATTGAAAATGTTTCAAATCACCATTGTTAAGAGAAAAACACCATCAAAAGAAATACAGTTCCACCTGTTCCTTACAGGCCAAACTGTGACTAGGAACCTGCTGGGAATAGGCAAGAGATGAATAATTCAGTAACAGACCAATTTAAATTCCCCAGCTACATGAATTTGAGAACATTGGATGAACAAGAAATTTGGCAATCAATGCCTTTTCCCTCCATAGGGCTTAATCTTCAGCAG
>NW_010406359.1:106830-109258 GCF_000710305.1 Buceros rhinoceros silvestris | reverse complement strand
CAGCAGGAAGCGAACAAAAGAAAGTGGTTGTCTTAATATCTCTTTGAATGAGGTGATAAATAAAATGTGCAAGATAACATTCTGCTGTATCACCAAGTTGCACCTGGCAGTATCTGGTCTGACTGGGGAGATTCCTTCTGTTTTGGAGATGTGGCAAGTTATGATCTGAAAATTGAATGTGGTGCATGTCAGAGCCCTGACTATCTTGACTAGACACTGCTGAATTTATCAGAACCCATCACAGATAACACTGGTACTATGTGGGAAAGTTTTTTTTAGTAGTCTGGACACACAGAGCCAGAGCCATGAAGGCAGTGCCTTTCTGCTGCCAGATGAAATTTTCCCCTGGAGTATGGCCCCAGGCTCCCACTATGACATGGGGAAGTTGGGCAGCCAAGGGTGGTTTGGTTTCTTTGTTTGTTTGTTTGGGGTTTTTTTGACAGTGTCCAATTGGATAGGGCGCTGCCAAAGAAATCCAGAGGGACTTGCTGAGAGGAGGGCAAGGCTGTGTTCATGTTCTTCTCAAAATGGGGTGCCTTATTCCGGCAGTCATCCATCTTTGCCTGGAATGCTTTATGATGAGCCATTTTTATGGACTTAGAGAACAGCCCAGGTTGGAGGGAATTTAAAAAGATCATCTGGTCCAGCCTTTTGTGGTAAAGTTAGCCTAGATGTGATTATCTAGCACCCCGTCCGGTAAGCTTCCAGTAAGGGGGGCTGCACTATATTTCTCCGTGGGGGAGGTTCCAGTGATTGATTGTTCTCACTGTAAAAAAATGTCTGTCTTACACCAAGAAGAAACCTCTCCTGGTGCAACTTATACCCCTTGCCTCCTGTCTGCTCCATATAGCTCCTTGTGAAGAAAATTACGTAAAGAAATTGAGTCAGACATTTATATGCACAGGAAAAGGCAACTCCTCATCTCCTCTTTTCCTGTCATAGTAGGTCACTGAGCTGGGACATTAAGAGAGCCCTCAGTGCCCTGAAGGACCCTTGGGCCGTGTGTCTGAAGGGCTGCCAGTGCTGCAGGGTTTCAGGCTTAGCTCCCTTTCCATCTGCTCTGCTTAGCTTCACTAACACAGACTGGGAATTCTCCTTCATTCCCAGCAAGTGTCCCAGCCCCTGGTCTCAGATTTTCCTGTGCCTCTCATGGAAACTGAGGTACATGGGGACTTCAGGGTTGTGTTCAAGTGACAATATTGCACTGTGGTTGGAACTTCTGATGTTGGACGGTGTGGAATTTAGAGGTAATTGTAGTTGCCAGAAGTGTGAGCAACCTCTGCTTTCATCAGCAACAGCTTGAGACTGCACATCTTGCATAAAACAGCTTTTCTTAGCAAGATGAGAACATTATATTTAACAAGGAAATAATCTCTTGCTGCTGCTGCATGGATCCTCATGGTAGAATCACCATTTCATTGTATGATATGAGACAACACACTGGGGCTAATTTCTTATCATGGCTCATTGATATCTGAAGAGCACAATGACTGTGGTTCCAGTTCTGTGGATACAATACTCAGCTTTCAAATTTATCTTGCACCAGACACTTGGCATTTGAGCACTCTGGAGAGTGAAGCTGGAGACACACCTACTGCATTCTTTTCACCCAAAGGGGAAAGAAATCGAGGAAGCTGCCATAACAACAATTACTCCTACAGCTTATCATCCTGAGGAACGAAATAGAGTATGTTGCCCAGCTATAAAGGAACACTTAGTGTTTGACGTTTAATACAAGCCATATTACAGTAACTGCTCTTAGGAATCTCTACCATACTGACTGGTTCATTGCATTACACATTCACATGAATGCCCTGGAGAGATCGCTGAAGCTGACATGAAGCTGACAGTCGAAGCATTGTCTCCAGAGTATCCATAGTGTATTCAGGCTCAGGTCATTAAAGCGTTTCATTGCCTAACTGCCACTGAGGACTGTAAGAAAGTCAGAAACTGAACCCAGATAGAGTCCTGTTCCCATGACTTAACCACAAATAGGCCTTTCATCTCCTCCTTTTGAATCCTCTTCTGAGAACATCAGGTTCTACAAACATATCATGTGTCCTTTTCTGGACAAGCCACCTGCCAGCAGCTCTCCCAGGCAAGCAGAGCTCCATCAAACAGCTAAACTAAAACATCAGTGAAGTTAAAAAAGAACTCCAAACCATCCAAACAGCAAAAACCCCTCACCAAACCCTTGAGATCAGGAATATTTAACAGCAATTTACAGAAGTCTCGTCTTCGATATGATAATGAACTGAAGAATCAAAATCACTTAACTTCATTTACAAATCATGAATATGTATCAGTGCCTTTAAATGAAAGGACGACTAAAACAGATAAAGTGTTTGTTCAATTCATTAAAAGGAAGACAATTTATCAGGAGGGTTTTTTCCACTCTTAAACTAAAACTATATGCAAATGTAGGGAA
>NW_010406359.1:103824-106763 GCF_000710305.1 Buceros rhinoceros silvestris | reverse complement strand
GAAATCAAAACCTTGCGCTAATTCTGCTGCATGATGAATATTTTTATAATCCTAATTACAACCAGTCATTTAGTTCAGCAATTTCCCCCAATCTAGCCAATTTGAAATTAAAATAGATGCCTTGATTACAAAACTCATTAGCAAAGAAGCACCCTTTTCAGTAACCAGTTCATTTGGATTGCACAAACTGAATGAAGTGACGAGCACTTGTGTTGTCAATTGCCCTAAGTGAAGTGGGCCTTAATTGTTAGCATTGTGAAGTATTTGTATTGCTGCATGTTTCATTGCAGTGTGATATATCATTCATTACATATAACAAAAGCAGTTTTTAAATGATTTAATTAAATGGTGTTGGTGCACCAGGTAATTTTTGTAAAGTGAAATGTCACAATTGTTTGCATTTGAAGTATTGATGGGCGTTAGTGTCGGAAAGAAGATGTATGACTCTGCATTTATCATCCTGATTATGGTAAGCCTGGCAGTTTTAATAGCAGATGAGAAATCAAATTATGCAATGCTGGCTCTACTTCAGAAATGCCCGATGAATTTCGTCCTAGCAAAATAGTGAACTTTGGGCTTGTGATGATTTGTAGTGTCAAAAGCAAAGTAACTGCTCGTGAAACTTGATTTAGCTGGAACAGACTTTCCTATTGCTTTTTATTTATGTTATAGATACTTCACGAACAGGTTTTACTTTGAAAAGGAAAATACAGAGATAAATGGAGCGAGACACATTCAATGCTTAAATGTGCTCTTCTGCTGAAGCAACCTCGTTTATTGAATAACAGAACAAGGATCCTGTGCTTTATTCCTGGGCCATGCTAAATCATGACTGTATATTGATTTCATCTGGAGCCTAAGTGGGGCAAGGGATGGTTATAAATATAGCAGATGGGAATAAACATGAAGGAATGAAGAAGGTTGAAGAATAAGAACACTGGGGCATGATTTATTTTGCCTGACCGTAGAGATGTAAAATGCAGCAGTGTATGCCTGTATTAGATGCCGAGGCTGCATGTAGAAGCTGGTGGTGATCTACTGAATGGTGTTGATTCATTTCTGGAAGCAAATGTCAGTGACTGTTTTAGAATGAGGTAAATTGTACCTTAGACTCATTTGTATTGACTAGGCCTCCCCTGACTGTCAAGGAAGTAATTTCCTTAGCTGAGATGTAAGTATTTACTATATTCCTTGAGATTAGGGGACTTGAAACCAATCCTGCTGTCTGGATATGTGCAAAAAGGATTACATGGGATATGATTCCAATAGGATCAGAACTACAAAAAGCATTACGTTTTGTAGTTCCTTCTGTTGTGCCTACACGCTGTAATGACCCCACCCTGGAGGAGAGAGCAAACATGATATGCAAGCAAAGATGGAATTCTGAGTCTTTTGGTTCTATCAGGATTCATTTGTGTAGATGTGACTTACCTACCAGGCTGCTGCAGTGAAATGAGGTGAATGCAGAAGGGTTTTGTTGCCCTTTTTTCCTTTTTTCTTTCTTTCTCTCTCTCTCTCCTTCTTCTTTTTCTTTCCCTTTTTCTTTGCCTTTTTATATTGCTTTTCAAAGCTGCATCTCAGTATTTGCCTGGCCTGATGGCAACATTAAGTCCCCTTTAAAATCTGTTGAGTAGAATTATATATGATACCACTTTCTGTTGAAGAAAGAAGTTCGACTGTTGACTCCACTCAGGTGTCTGCTGATGCTGACCATGTAAAGCTTCAGTCTGGTTCCTTTCCCCTCTCACTGAATTAACTCAATGTGGTGCTTGAGTTTAGAAATGTGACTGTTCCAGACCAAAGAACAACAGGATTAATTTTACCTCAAATATCACAGCTGAAGTAACAGAGAGGAGCCTGTGACGATGAACATAATAAACCTATGTGAATTGTCATGACATTTTAATTTTTAATGGTACTACATATAATGTAGAACTTAATAGATAAAAAGGCCACCCAGACCTCAAAGCAGCCAAATGGTTTAGCATGGGCCTAATTTTAAGGTTATGCATAAATGCTTTTGTGGATTAAGGCCTTTAAGTATGGAAGGCTTTACACATTAGGGTGTGAAGTGGTTTACAAACAGGCTTTCACTATTGCAAAGTGCCTGGAAAGACATACAAATCATGTATGGCCTCCTAGTGTTGGGATTTTAGACAGTTTCACTCTCTTGGGTTTTCCTGTTCTCTCGTCTTTCTTTAATGCTTCAGGACATTAAAGCCATAGCTTGGGGAAGATGGGTTTGCCAACACCTGAAATTATGACCATGGGCGTGTAGCATTCAATACAGAGGGACACTGTTTAATTCCCTTGGAGCAAAAGTGCTTTCTGGAAGGTGGCAATTAAGCAACTCTTATGTTTTGTTAACCAAGAAAGGTCATGCTTTATCCAGAAGGATTTGAGACCCAGCAGCTCCCATTACCATCAGTGATTCAGGCAGCTGAGAACTGTTGGTAGTCTGCCTGGCAGGGACTGTTTCTGTCTGGGTAATGGTGGCATTAATTAGTATTTGCACATTGTCTTGACAATACAAGACCTTACCGTCGAGCAGTATTGCACATTAGGATGGCACTGGGCTACTTAAGACAATACTTTCATCTTTAATACTCTCAAAGACGGACAACTGGAATGGGATGGAGCAGTGTCCTTGAGGCAGCCAGCTGGATAGATAATCCTTCTTCCCCATGCAAGCTCCTGTACATACCTATTTGTTACATCATCATCAATCAAGAACTGGGCCAGTCTGGGGGGATGCTTCCTGAGGGGTGCATTTCTATGTGCCAGACTGTGAGCTTGCAGTCAGGAGTGGGAAGAGCAGGCCTAGGCATAGCAGGGTGTCCCTTGTTCTCAGTTCTGAGAAACACTCCTAAGGTGTTCAGAAACACCCCTAAGGCAGGGTTGTTTCAGCTTCCTGTTAGCAGCTGCTGTAACTGTGTTAT
>NW_010406359.1:93307-103687 GCF_000710305.1 Buceros rhinoceros silvestris | reverse complement strand
TGCTGAACCTGTGTTATATTTGCATAACCTGAGAAAAATGCTAGTACTTGGGAAGTGGGCTATGTGACCTACCCAAGGACGGGAACCTTTAGGGAGTGTGCAGTCCTGATCCTGACGCGGAGCCTTGGCAGTAGGTGGCAGTGGCAAGGACCAAAGTCTTTGCTGCTGTTTTACATCTAGCTGCTCTTGTAGCTAGGCTTTCCATTGCAGTTGAGGATGTGCAGGGCCCAGTCAGGTCATCAGGTCCCATGGGCTGGCCCTAGACCACACAATGCATCTGTGACTTGATTTCATTGGGGGTCTATTGCTACAATGGCAGTATCTGCACAATGCTTTCCTGCTGGGCATGTCACATCCATTTAACAGGACACTGTTACTATGTCTTATCACTACCAGTGTACTAGCAAAATCTCTTTATACACCTGAGAGATGCATATCTGAAAGCAAAAGAGAAACTAAAAAAAAAAAAAGGAGCAGGCAGGAACTGACGTTTCCTCTCCACCACCCTTCCGTGAAGCATTACTAGGTTTTGAAACTCCCAGGATGCCCTGGAGGTTTTTGCACCATGAAGTCCTTAGTAGGTTCCTTTGTCCCATAACCAGGAGGAATCATCTGGGTTACCCAGCAGTGCCAGTGTTACCCCAGTCTTGTCCTGGTCTTGTTATTTACCGCTGTCAAGCAAGGGGTATGTAAACAGCTCAGAAATCACAGCTTGATGCTTGCCCATACTAAGACAGAGTCAATGAGGCAGTGAGAGAGGCTGATGGCAAATTGAAGCACAGGAAGGTGAAGTGAACAATGCAAGGTTAGCCAGCTAGCGAGTGGCAGAGCTGCAAGGTAACCCAGACTTCCTAAATCATGTTCTGTTTTCCTTTCCACTGGCCCAGATGGCCTCATTTCTATGGACATGTTACAGGAGTGCCTCTTCTGGCAACCTGATCTCTCCCCAGGCTTCAGGCAGAGCTTCCAGTGTGGTTGGAATTTCACATCAACAGGTGCTGTAGTTGTAAATGTGCCACAGGGCAGAGAGGACCCTTCTTTTATATTGTAGCGCAGCACTAAGCTTGTACATTTGATTTCCAATAGTTTACTGGCTATTGGGTGAAACAGATTCCTGTAACACCTGAAGCTGGTGGCCCTAGTTTTGTCTCAGATTACCCTTTGCAATAGGTTTCTCTCTCTCTCTCTCTCTCCTCCCCTTTTTGAGTCACGACAAACCACGTCTGCAGTGCTTGGTTTCAGTGGGGAAATGGACCATGTTCTGATCGAATAGCACACCTGAGGTGGTTTACAAAAGATGTGTCAGTCATACGTAGCAGCTGAAATTCAGTGTGGGTATATGGAGTTTAGCAGGGAAATACTGGTTTACATCACTGGAGGATCTGCCTTGAAAACATGTATGGTATCTGTTCTTGCAGAAAACAAGATATATGTACTTTACTCCTTGCAGTGAACAGGGTTTTTTTTTCCCTAAATATGCCTGCTGAGATAGTCCCTGGGGTCATCTGCCTGTGTGCAAGCTATCGCTTATGTTAAGGCAGCTGCTTGTTTCCATCGTTCAACCTTGACATATGAAAATTCATGGGTGCCTTTTTTTTTTTACTTTTTTTCCTCTTTTTTCTTTTTTCTTTTTTTTTCTTCTTTTTTTCCTTCTCATATCAACTGCATGAAATCAATATTATTCTGGGGAATAAAGGTGCCAGAGGAACAGCTGTAAGTCCTTTCTCCCCCCAGAAGGCAGAGGTGATTCAAATGTCCCATACGCTCAGTGTTAACCCTGTGTGTGTTTCATCTTTTCAGGCTTATTGCTTCAGTGGTGAAAAGGGAGGCCAGTGCCTGGATTTCTGGTCTAGTACCTCAGAACTAGCAATCACAAGCTTTTAAAAGTCATTAATTGGTCCCTTGAAAGGGATGAGTTTGGAAAAGAAAAAAATCAGAAAGGTGTTTGAAGTTGTCCTCTGTTGTATTTCTCTTGATGCTTCTGTGACCGAGGAAATGTTGGGAATCATGTTTTCCAAATGCTTCCTCACAATTAATAAAACTGGAAGCTTTATCTTTAAAGAAAAAAAGAAAAAAAAAGGCAAAAAAGCCAGTATTTTAATGATGTCCTGATTCTAGCACTGTGCTGTGGGCCATTTGTGTTTTTAAGAGAGGTCTTTATTCTTCATTGCAAATGCTGCACATCTTCAGTTCCATTTTCCTGCATTTTTCAACTTGGTCTTCCATATAGATTGTGTGGGAGAAGACTGGTGGCCTGTTTGTAAGGGTTGTGCACATGCTTGTGAGTGTATTTATTTGATTTTTTCCTGTAGAAGCTTCACAACAGTCTTGTAGCAGTTACAAGGAGTTCTTCAAGTGTAATAAAATTCTTTAAGTTTGTGTTCAGTTGATTTTTATAGGACCATGGGGGGCTATAAAATGAAAGTTAGGGCATGATGCAGTAAAATTTTGGCACGTCCAAAGTATTGTGATAATATGAGGAGCTGAGGCATCAAAATGAAGTGATGATATTTTTGGGAGGACAGTTTCTAAAACAGACAAACAAATGTAAAGCTTTATAATAAATCCTTGGGATTCCATAGTGCAAAAGGAGGAAAACTTGATCCTTCTCACAGCCTCCTACCTTGGGCAGATCATGTCTGCCAGAGGCTCAGTGATCATAAATGTAGATATGGTAGCATTTTCTACTTGCAGTGTTCAAGTCATTACAGCACGTACAAATAACATGTTAGCAGAAGATGTTGTACCCAGGGGAACTTTCCTGCCATAGAGCAAGAGAACAATAATGTCATCAAAAGTTCTGCTGTGAAAACAGAGCTCTAGTTTTGTCCTCTAACGCAGCACTTGCTTCAGGCCAATTGATTTCTTCAGATCTCGGTGCAAGTCCACAAGAGGTATGCGCACATACCCACTGGCACAAATGTGACAAACCTGAAGTTCTGCTGCAAAATTGAGATCGATGTTCCCTAGCTGGATGAGTCGTATTTTCTTCTCTAGTGACAGCATGGAGAAAGCTGCTTTATTTTACCTCTGCAGCCTTCCCTTATGAATGATGCTGAGAGAGCCATCACTGTGAGCATTGGTTAACTTCAGGAATTAAAGTTACATTATGTCAAGGTTGGTGACTTGTTGTTGTTGACTGTGGTTGTTGCCTTGGATCAGGTTTGCTTATTGTTTTGGGGGGATGTTTTTTCTTCACCCTGCTCTATAAGGTGGATCGAAGGTACCTTGATTTTAAATTAAATGGGATGAATAGCTTAAATACAGATGCCACAGAATATATAGAAACCTAGAGAGCTGCTGAGGGAGGTTAGATAAGAGCTTTTTTTTTTTCTTGCATGATCTGCAATTGCAGATTCATTTATTCCAAAGGTACAATTTTCCACTGTTTGATTGCAGGAACCGGGTGATGAATGAATCAGAGATGACAGTGTAAATGGTATATGCCCAGCAGCCCCAGGGGATCCCTGAAACATGCGAGTTTCTCATTTGGTGATTTTTCTGGCAATGATGCCTCAGTGCAGTGACAGTTTCTGCTACGACTGTCAAGCTAAATTGTTCCTGATGCTGGCTGGCATTTACAATGATGTTGTTCACTTGGGTTCCTCCTGTAAACATCTGTATGCTGCCCTTCATGCCGGGGCACGTCAGCCTGCCCTGCACCTTTGGAGCAGGATGAACTGAATCCCTGTGAAGTACTGAGGGGATACCATCTCTTGCTGTCCATGAGTCCACTTGCTGTTCAGTATGAAGGAAAGGTTCTTCCCCTGGAGATTCCCAGATTTGAAATGCTTTCCTACGTATGATCTCTGGCTTGGCTATGTGTGTGTCTAGAGGTAGGTGCTTGTGTAAGCAGGCTCTGTTTTTACCTTCGATATTTGCCTGTTGTCAATGCAAGGATTGCCAGGGAATCTGGCCAAAGAAAAACTTGGCTGTCTAGAGCTGGACTGAATTACCCCCCAGGATTTTAAGAGTGTTGTAAAATAAGATCACTACTGGAGAACATCCTCAAGCTAGAGACCAGAGATGACTGGGGATTAGTAGAGTTAGCTTGAAAGGAACTCTGTTTCTTTATTGTATGTTCAAGCTTGCAGAGGCAAGTTTGCTTTGGCACTTGAGGCATCCAGTGAATCAAGACGTATGAGCCATTTCATCTTAAATTTTAGTTCTCTTGATTTATTATAGGACAGGATATGACAACTGTTTGTCAATGAAGATGGCTTGAAACAATGAATTGTAGAAGATAGTACAAGAAATAGGGTATTTGAGTGGGAGATAATATTTGCAGAAGCCGCATCTACAACAATCAGAAACATAAGTTTTCTACCTTATTTTTATAATCTTTTTACTCATAGAATTTATTTCACAGTCACAGTTATCCTATAGGCAGCAGCTGTGTTCGCTTTTGGGGGACACGGACCCCCATTACCTATGGTGAACCTTTCTTTGTGCTGATTTGGTCCGGTATCTGGCCTTGATTCCAGACAGTATAGTGCATCGGTGGTGTGTGGGGACCAGAATAGTCCAGAGAGGGATTCCTCCCGGTACAGGATGTGTACGTGTCCTTAGAGTGCCTATTCATCCACTGTAGCTTCACAGAAGCCTTTCAGAATGGCATCAGGGGGCATATCCATGACCACAAGAGTTAGAGGTATCATAGTGTGTTGTGGCAGCCTGTAAATGCCTGGTGTAAGGCCCAAGCAGCTGAATCCAGCTAGAGTAAATCCACTGAAATGCTGGTTGTGCCATCCTTTCAGATTTATGGCTCTCCTAGCAGGTGGAGCTGAGAAATATGTCCCTTTGGCCCCTTTGCAGAATGTATTGCCATGAGAAATAATAGACCAGTGGAAAAATGGAGCGGAAATTATTAAAAATTAGTATTTGCAATGCTTGTATTGCACTGCATTAGAAGGTGTATTTTGGAAGGGTCTCTAAGGGTTGGAAATGTTTGTTCTTGCCTTCTCACCCATGCCAGCCTTCAAAGCTTCCCATTTCCTTTGTGGTATCCCATTTCCATATAGGCAGACAGTTCTGTGCCTCCTTTTCACAATCTCTGGAGAAATTCTGCACGTTCAACTCTTGGAATCTCTCTCCTTGGGTCATTTTTGTTATTACCTTTTCCTGAGTTCCCTCCAAGTTGTCTGACATCTGCCCCTGAGATGCCTCTCTTGGTCTACGCCTCTTTGCCTCAGACTGAGTGAAGCCTGTGCCACGGAGAGCGAAGTGCTTAGCTGCTCTGAATGCCCAGCAGTGGCTTGTGAGCCTGCTGTGCTGATGTGCTAATGCCACTGAGCACAGAAAACCCCTCCAGCTTCACAGCTCTGTTATCTCATGTGCATGCAGAGAGGCTGCAATGTTCTCTGGCAGCAGAGAAGGGTGGGATCAGAGCAGGATTAATTGGAGCAGCCCATATTTATTCAGTGCCTAGCCACAAGCTTCCCCAGTCATCAGATAGAATATCTCTTGTGTAGCTCAACCTTTGCTTGCCCCGATGTTGCGTGCTTATAAGAAATGTGCTTGGCACACTGGCCCCATGCAATGCTGTTGTTTTCTTACTGTTCCTGAGGATGATAAGAGCTACTTGTCAGCTTTTGAAATCTGGTAAGATCCTGGTTGAATTATTTTCTTAGGAAAGGTGCAATTTAGTGGCCACTAAACATTTTGCAACAATCCCTTCTCTCCTCATAAATCCCTGAGAGTCGCTAGCCTCAGGCTGAGGTGGCACAGTGTCCTCATAGGGTGAATAGGGTAGAAGAATATGGACAGTTTGTGAGACTGCTCTGACTTTGTGAAGAATTAGAGGAGCACAACACTTGTGAGAAATGGGGTGCAGGTCTTACAGACCAGTGAAGTTTGCTGCTCTTCAGCTAGTGAGATGAGAAGTGTGAGGAGGGTGGACACCTACTGTCTGCCAGGGCTGACCCTGAGTGGGAGCTGCTTCACTTTATAGCATTCTCACCTGTGTGAGATAGATGAGTTTAACCTGAGTTTGCAGGGTGATGGGTTGTATAACCTGAGAACTGTCCTGAGTAACCTCCTTAGCCTCTGAAAATGCTGCTGATTGGAAAACTGAAGCTGAACTGGGTGACATGGATACATGTGAGTTAAATAACATGTGATTTAACCTGGAGCAAAATACATTGCTTTAATTTTGCCAAAATGACATGTTCTGCTTGAGCTCAAGCTAATGCTTATTTCTTTCAATCCATGTGAAATTTTTTACATGAACAACAATTGCATCTCAGAATAAAATGTTGTTCTAAAAGCAATTTTAAACCCTTGTCATTAATGCCCATGTGTACACCCTCAGAAATGTTGTTTTTTCCATATAAAGAGAGAACTCAGCAAAATCTTACATGAATTTGGAACGTGGTTGGATGGTGTGAAATCTCTTTCTTTCACTAGTCTGATAAAAACCTCCCTTCTATTAAATCCTGTTCTGGGTAATACAGAGGTTACCCTACAGGTAATGCCAGAGGGTATATAAGGGGAGAAGGAGAGGAAGAGCCAAGCACGTGACTGTAGCTTTATGGCTACACTCTGGCTAATGTCTGAGCCTCTCCTGCTTTGCTGGTTGTAGTCTTAGGTTCAATAAACATGAAGGATTGGTCTGTAATGGCAACGAATGTACCCAGACGCTTGCACTGTAATTAAAGGCATATATCACACAATAAAGCGCATTTGAATGAAAAATCTTCCCATTAGACATGTGGTTCCCATTTATTTCCCCTTATCATTAAACTTTGGGAGTTTAAGCATTGACAGAGCATAAGGAGAGGCTCCTGAACTGCTGCAGTGTGGAGCCCCCAGCGCAAACAAGATTTTCCTCTTGGATGGGGAGGGCACAGAGTTCCTTGGTGCAGGCTGACCTGCACAGCCCTGTTGACTATATCCGCACAGCTGGTGGATTCAGTTAGCTCAGACCAAAAACTGCCTCATGACTTTTAAGCTGAGAAGAAGCTGGGCAAAGGGACCAGCCTGGCTTGGAGGGGAAAAAAGTCAGCAGCCATTAGAGCAGATTCAGTCTTTTTGTCACAGTTAGAGCTGATCCTAGGGGAAAAAGGGAGGGAATCATCAGCTGAGGACAACAGGAACAGCCTGTTACCCTCCTCTGTGTCTGGCTGAGTCTATTGGATGCCACCGGAAGAAATTCTGGTAAAGATATCTCCTGGTGCACCTTGCAGACCCTGGTAGCAGGAGGCAGCTCTGTCACCTCCACCCTGTTCTGATCTCCTCACAGTCCTGGTATTATCCCTCCCTTCCTCCTTCTGCATCCCTGCCCCTTTCTGTGTCTGGTCTCACTCTCTGCTCTGCATTGATGGTGTGGGAATCTCTCCCTCTGCCTGGCACGTTATTTGCCTTATTTGTTAGTCTCTATCTGTTCTCAGGCTTGGGAAGTAGGTAGGGTGTTTTGGTTTCTGGGTTTGGTTTTTTTTTTTTCTTTTGTCTCTAGTTTTCAGTAAGGCTTGTTAACAGAACACTCATCAGAACGGGGTCATTGGAACATATTGCTCAACTTTAGTGCTCCCTAGACTCTAGACTTGATTTTGAAGTGGTTAAAATGTCATGAAGAAAGTAATAAATAAGAAATCAAAAAAGTTAGTCTTCCCTCAAAATGACATTTTTATTTATAGTACCTCCTGCAAGTTGCTAAAGCTAAATTATTTAGAAATGATTGAAATGTGTTTTGACTGACCAAAATGAATATGTTTTTTTCTCCAGATTTTCAGTGTAAGAAAAAAAAATCTAAAAGTAATACTTTTCATCTCAGTTCTGAGCCACTCCAACATTTCTGGAGGTGGAGAGAAAGTAGGAAAAAGAGAGGCTGTTTTTCACCCAGGACTGCAACACTCCTTAACTTCTTTAATGACACTCATTTATGTCACTGCTCTTGTTGCAGCTGTATCTGGACTTCTTGTTCCACTACAAACCAGTCACATAGTAGAAAAATAGAAGTTATCTTGTGCTCTTAGCAGAAATGGCAAATATTTGGCTGCATGCGCTCAGTACCAGTTAGGCTTGAGAGAAATTGAAATGTGAAGGTTTCTGAGTGCACCTTTTTTTTTCACCAGTTGAATCCACTTTCCTCTTTATCTTGAAGTGGAGAAGTGAGAGAGGAAAATCTGGCTTTGATGATCAGGTTTAAGCAAACTGCACTACTTAAACTTAAGGACCCATCAAGTAAAAACATTTTTTAACTGTAAAGCTGTGAAACATGACATCAGTGCATTGTCTTAACCTACTTGGTTTCTTTACAAGCTAGATCTGTGTTGAGACATACAATTCCAACATATGAAGTCTAACATTTCCAATGTGTTCAGGCTTTGTGCAGGAGATCTCTGACCATTTTCTTATAGTAGTGGGGTGGAATCAGGGTTTCTTTTGCCCCAAGACCTATTTTTGCCAGCCAGCATGTGAAATATTTCAGTATAAGGTTTTAAAGTGCAAAGAGAACTTCTCAGTTTCTGATAATTTTTCTTCCTCCCTGTATGAGAAATGCCTTTAGTATTTGACTTCTCTCTAGACCAGTTTCTCATCAAAATAATGTTTCCAGTGCCCCTTCTACGGTACAACACTGAAGGGAAATGAGCACCTCTGCTGAGTCTCAAACATGCAGCAGTCTGTGGGCACGTTCTTTTTCCATGCCTAAAATAACCTGGCTGTACATGCTAGAGAAGAACTTGGGCTGTAATGAGGTCTCTTGATGCAGACTTTAATCGCCTGGAAAGGAAATCAAAGCAGAGATATAAACTGGCCCATTTGTTTTCATTACAATTACTAGTTTTTACAACTCTGTGTAAACAAAGCCTGTAAATATGGTGCTAGTAGACTTCTTTCTCTTAAGCTCAGCTCTACCAGCTGTTACACAAATCTTTTGGCTTGAGAAACAAGATTTATTTTTAAGTTCTTTAATGTGGAGCTGTCAAGGATGCCTTAACTGAATTGTGATTTCCAGCAGCTTGCGGCATGAGAAGAGAGTGAAAAGCTGTTCCTTCTCTTCTCTAAAGATCCAGAAGCACTTCCAAGCTTCAAATCTTGGTTCCTCTCAAGCCCTAGCAAAGCAAAGTGGCAAGGACAGGTATTTGCCTGGGAGGAGGTGGATAGAACAAACACAGATGATATAGTTCTTGAGTTGGTCATCAGCTTGAAGGTGGCATTAGCCCTTGTGTCCTCTGATGGTAACTGCTTGACGCTCTAGAGTTGTCTCATTACAGCTCAGACTGAGGGAAATGGTGGAACAAAGGGATTAGAGGAAAACGCTGAATCTTTCCATGAATGCAGCCTTTCCTACTGTAAGTAATAAAGCCCCGTGCATGGCAAGGATTGCTCCTAACCTGGTGTCAGCCACCCAACTGAAGCATGTTAATCTGAGTCTTGTCCCTATTATACTTCAAGTAGTATGTCCTGCCTCACCGGAGAACCTAAGAGAGGGACCCCATAGCTTAAACATCATACTAGTGCCGTGAAAGGTAAAGGTATCCATCCGTTCTCATAAAAAGGAAGGATGGAACATAGGCGAGGAAGGCAAGATAGAAGATGTTATGTAGAAGCAGGGCATGTTGCTGTGGTGCTAACTGCTGTCTTCATGACTACACCAAATCTGTGTCTGTATAATTCAATTCTTCTTGGTGCTATTCTCTTTTTATGTTGGTCTGCTCTGGTGAGGCTTCGCAGTCTGCTGTGCTCCCAAAGGCACACCGTGCTAGTGTCTGAGGGCAACTGATGACTGCAGGATTGTTGTAGGGGGTCTCCACAAGTGGAGTTAGCATGTGGAGCTATGAGAAGGAGGAAACTCACAATTTTGCAATGTCTCAAATGGAAAAAATAATAAGGGGGAATGGCTTCCCTGTTGTGAGCATAGTTTGGAAAACTCTGGGTCAGTCTTGGCTGTTTGGGAGATTTGGGGATCTGATTGCTCTGTGTACCAATGAGGAGTTACAGGTGGGTAGTGTCTCAGGGATTCAGCTGGAGCTGGAGGGAAAAGACACCATTTGCAAATGATCAAACAATAAAACAGGAAAAAAAAAAAAAGGAATACTTTGGCAGCTTGGAATTCCTGTGCTAAATTCAAGTGGAGAGAGCATGGTGACTAGTTGGATCTGACTGTCAGAGGTAATTTTACAGTGGTTGAATAAGGTTAGGTGTTATTTTAGAGTTAAATGAAAGAAATACCAGATTACAGGGAGAAATGCAATTGTTACTCAATATATTTTCACCTGATATAGCAGTTGGCTCCTATAGTGCAGACTCCTTTGTTTTATTTATTTATTGCTAAGTAAGGGCAACCTAGTTAAATCCTTCCTATGTCTAATTGTAGGTGTGGAAAAACGATCTTTCTTTGCGGGGGGGGGGGGGAGGGGAACGGAGGGCCAGTCATTT
>NW_010406359.1:74091-93225 GCF_000710305.1 Buceros rhinoceros silvestris | reverse complement strand
GGGGGGGCAGGGAAGTGAGGACCATCCATTTATTCTATACGGAATATTGTTCCATGATAGTGCAAAATGTTTTTCCTGCAGTACTCAACTGCTCAGAGTGCCTTCTGGAAAAAAAAGTCGATACTGTCATTTCCTGAAGCACTTTCACTGCACTTTGAATTTGTTGCATATGGCTCTCTTCCTCCGTGTGATGGGTCATCTCTGGCAGTTGTCAGACATGGCTGCTTTGTTCTGTGCTCTCAAGGCTGAAAAGTAAGGTGAGTTTTTCCTCCAGTTCATTTTCCTTCTAGGAATGAACTTTCTGACATGTTGATGATGGCACCTTCTCCTTTTGTAATTTCATCTGTAACACAGAAGTGTAGAGAAAAGACATACCTTGCAATTTTCTGAATGGTTTGTAAGTTTTTCTCAGTTTCCGAGTCTCTAATTTTGTTCCAGTGATCATGGTAATTTCCACTCTGTAGAGAAAATCTAAGACCTTGCAACAGACTTGCTTTTCTGAGTTTTTTTTTCTGAGTTACTCTTTGCAGACCACTTGTATGCAGTCCAAGTTCCTACAGAAACGTTGACCTAATTTTATTTTTCTTCTGTCCCAGTTTGATGTTTTGGCAGGAACCGTCCACACATCTTGCAGATTTTTCCCACCAGCTCTGGCTGTGAAAAGTGTTAGTTTGCTTTTTTGCTTTTCTGGGATCAGAGCCATCTTTTCATATAAGCAGTCCAAGCTACTGCTTGGGATCATGCTATTCTGAGGACACAGCAAGCCAGGCTAATCTGCCCCTCCTCTTCCATCATGCTACCATGTGTCAGCTGCTGCCCAGTAATTACCCCTAGGCCGACTCATACCCTGCTGGATTAATATGAATACATCTTTCCATTATCAGCCGGATGTATTGTCTGGGGGAAGTATAATTTTGTATGTAATAAATGAATTATTCCTTTAAGTGCCTATAGTCCAGCTGTTCTTCCTCTCTTCATCTGACCCATTATTTGCACTCCAGGGTTGGCTGGCAGACAGGAAACCATTGAGATTCTCACCAGATGTTTGCTCAGGCCAATAGATCTGATTTCATAGCAACAAAGTGTATTTGATTTTATTTGGGTATAAGCTTTTTATGTCTGTTCCCAATGCCCTAATTCTTCTTCTGTGTTTGAGAATGAAAGTCTGTAAGAATCAAAGCTCTCTTGAATTTCTTTACTCTGTTGTCTATTGCTTCTCAGTCTATACATGACATCTTCAATATGCTTCTTGCTGTGGTAAAGTGTACCCAGGCTATTGTATGCTTGGCCTTTCTTCAGCTCACCCTGAATCTTCAATCTTCTACCTGCTCCCCCTGTGAAGACCAAACAGGTCAACTTGGGAACAGAGAATCTAACATGAAATCCATCTCAACTAAATCATCTATCTGTGGCACTAGTCACTATGCACTTGTTTTAGTGTCTATGGAGAAAAATGGAGGCTTTTAAGGCATGAATAATATTCGTATGGGAATTGTGCTTTTGAAGTGTCCATTTCAAGCCTGTTTCTTGCCTGCCTAAAAATGAGCCTTGATGTCTAGCTCAGACATGGATGACCAACATCAGGGGATTGAGTCTCTTCCTGTGGTTTCCATGTTTTTCCTTCATTGCTTGTTCTTCTGCACTCTCTCCATAAGTGAAACGTAAACAGGCCAGTTTTTCGTGCTGCTCCAGTTCTTAGAAGCTTGACTTCTTCAGTAAAATGATCCTTTTGATTTTATTTTTTTGCTAGTTCTCATAGGAAAATAAACAAAACACCCTAAACAGATTAGCCCAGTCCAAAACAAGATCATGCAGGCAAACCAGGAGGTTATGTCACCCTGTGAGTTTGTGCTGGAGAACTGCAACAGCATGAAGACATTTTTCATATGCATCACTGTGGGTGCGTGCATGCATGTGTGTATAACTCTGTTCCTTTCCAGCTCTGTAGTTCTGACTGTTTCTGGCATGTTGCACATGTTTGTGGCATAGAATCTGACACCAAGGATGAAGCTCCCTCTTTAGGGAGCTTGCTACTTATCTGAGAAACTATGCCAGTATTAAATAAAATGTTGCAAGTATTCTTAGAGTTTGAAGAAGATGATTCTGCCTGCGGTATGTAATATCCTTATGATTCAGAGTTGTGCTGAGCCAGACAAGCATGAATTAAGGTTCTGGCCTGTGTTGAAATAAAGTTGTGTATCAGTTGGGCTGCCAGGGTGTTTCCTCACACAGGTTATGTGTTCCTGGTAAAACACAGGTCTGTGTTGGTGGATGTGATGTGTCTGGTGCTACGATCCTTGAGCGTGGAGTATTGTTTGGATAAACATTTGCTATTCACCTCCTTGATGGATTGACCTTTTCTTTTTAAAATGGTAGGTCTAATTAGGCTCCTGAGCATAGACAGATATTCTCCAGTGCTCAGTACTCATTCTCAAAAGACTGCACCTGTTCTGCCGAATTGGAGTAACCTCAAAGCCAGATGTGAAAGCAGAGCTGCTCTTGGATCCTGGTAGTGTGACCAGGCTGATACTTTCAGGGTAGTACTTTAGATGTTTCATGGGGCCTGAGAGCATGTTAAAAAGTATATTTATTTCTATGCGATGCTGGTCCCTTCACCTTCCTCAATCCCATCTGGCCTGTGGCTGTGTTGCCTGCCAGTCTGCAGGCAAGCAGGAATTCTAGGGTCATGCCTAGTAAAAACTCCTGTTGTTGGCAGCAAGCGTAGATGAGATTCATAAGCATCATTCAGATGGTTTCAGTAGGGATTTTGTGTTTTTGTGTATTTGTTCTCAAAAGCACCTCAGCTTTCAGGAGGCTCCTGGTATGTGTCCATTCAAATAGGTGCAGAGGTTGCCAGCATTGACCAGTACTATGACTTTGTTTACTGAGGTGCCTCTGTGGTAGATGCAGGATTCTGAGTTCATTTACATGTAAAAAACCCCTATTTTGTTACCCTTCCCTTGAGCCAGGACTTTGTCCTTCTGTTTTGGGTCCCACTTCTGAATTGCTCCTTAGTTAAGTCCTCTGCTTGCTACTCTTCAGCTGTGTCAAGGCACAAGACCCACAATGGTCTTAAGGTTTCATTCATCAGAGCAGGGTAAGTAAATAACACAAAGAGGCTGCAGAAAGGGTATACACTCACCGTACACTGAAGTCCATCCCTCTTAAAACAACATGTTGGAGTGCTCAGGGAGGTGAGCATGCAGGAGATTATTCATCCCTAAAGAGTGAGAGCAGAGCTTTAAAAATGTAAAATCTTGGCACCAAACAAACCTCATTTCTTTCCATCGCTTAGTATTCAGCCTTAGGGCAAATTAATCTCTGTTGAAATTTGCTGTACTTGCCACTAGATTTGTTGTCTCTTCTAAAAGCATCTCTTCTCCTGTGAAGAGAGATGAACAGAAAGTGTGTGTGTATATATACACACTCAATTTTAATGCATACTAGGAAACTCTTTGTTGTATGTTTTATTTAGTAATTCAACATCAACCTTTACATTTGCATCTGTAAATAATACTATCAAAGTGAACTGGGCCACAGAGACCTTTCAGGAATTTGTTCTGTCATACGGCTTTAAGACTCAATCATCTGGTTAAAATTCAAACTGGACGCCTAGAATAAGTACGTGAATAAATAAAAAGTTCTTGGAATGAATAATATCCTCTTTATCTCTTTGTCTGAAATCACCCAAAGGCTGCAAGTTCGATTTAATCCTTCTATCATCAGCCAGTCTGAGCTTTAATAGAAAGAAGGGAGGAAAAAAGATCTCACTAGCTGGTGTCTGGTTTTTAACTTGATAGAGAGAAGGATGCTCGCTGAGTGAAATGCTGTAGGAGATGTGAGTGGTTAGAATGACATTGTGCTTCCTGCCACTGAGCCATCTGTAGCTACTGCTATTGTGCAGCTGCAAAAGAAAAGAAAATGCTAGGGGCAAAAGATAAAAGGGAATCTAAGGAAATGTGTGTATTTTGCTAATCCTTTCCTCTCATTGTGAGAATGGTTAATTCTTGCAGAATACAATAAGGATGTTAGTCCCACTTGTACTTGCTTGTGAATGGGAGCTCACTGAGGCTAAGTTGCCTGGAGCCAGTGATTTGTACTGTACCGTGGCTCAATCTACAAGCTGTACCTGCAGTCAGGAAATGGAAAGGATAGCCAAGTTTTTTGATGCAACTGATGCAATTTAGTCTGTGTGCAGATGTTCTTGTAGGTGTCATCATCATGGTTTGGCTTCGTGGACGAAGATTTGGGAAGGGCTTTACCCACACTTACTGCAAGCGCGCTGATGGCTGAAAAGGCCAATGCGGGATAGGCAAGACCGGTTGCAAAAAGCACAGCGGAAGGTCTCCTTGGGTGGCATAGTCGAGGCACGGTTCTTTCTGCACTGTCTTTTCTCCTCAAGACTTATTCTACACATGCTCTCAAAGGAGACAGCAGCGTTATGTATGGTGTGTCTCCAAATCTCCCGATTGGAGGCCGGGGTGGACCACTGATGGTGGTCAATATGGCCTAGGCTGAGGTATTGTTTCAGGGAGTCCTTATATCTCCTCTCTGGAGCTCTGCTCTTGCAGCAGCCTGTGGCAAGTTCACCGTAGAACACAATCTTAGGGAGGTGGTGATCCGCCATCCTGGAGACGTGCCCTGCCCAGCACAGCTGCGCTTTCATCAACATGGCCTCAACAGGTGTAAAACCATGTCAAATGACTCAAGGAATTTTGCTGGCAGGCACTACACTAAAGTCAAGGCAGAGTTGCAGCACTGTAGAGTTTTGATTCTTGGAGTGGGGATTTTCAATTAATTTCTTCTAAAAATCCGGATGTTCCTTCAGAAGGTAGTTATCTTAATATTGATATCGACTTCATAAGCCTATCCTAGAATTTGGAGGAGGAATTTTCCTTTCCTGGCTCTTTTAATTAAAAAAAGAAAATCAGTGGTTTATTTTGTATCCTTGGACAATTCCTTTTGGGGCAGAGGATTCTCTACTGTATTTTGTTAGATTATCAGCGTGATTGGTTAACCAGAAAAGCAGAGCAAGCCCAGATGATGTGGGCTTCTAGTGCAGTATCTTACCTCATCTAATGACAGTGCCCAAGAAACATGGCCAAATTAGATGATTCAGATCGTGTCTAATCTGAAAAACATGGGGCAGAAAATCTTTGCTAATATTTCTTACCACAAGCCCGGTGATGTTGGCTGGAATGAAGTCTACTTAACTGGAGTCCATTTTGACATGAAGATTGAAGGATGCTTCCATCTCTTTTCCCTTAATGTGCTTTATTCATTGGCATCTTGAGTTTTTACTGGCAGAAACCGGACTTCCCCTTGGCATAAATGCAAAGGACTGATTCTTTTGTCTTTACTCGTACCAGTTGCAACAGATGCTTTGATGGGGACCGAATTTCCGTTTTTGAGTCTCCTTTTGCTAGCTAGCTATACAGTGATTTGGTTTTGCAGTTGAGTGCAAACATAGTAAGAATTAATCAGCTGCCTCAGGCTTTGGACACTGCTCGAACAGCCCTTTCCAGTCACCTTTGGAAATTGTTCTACGGTCCAACTCTGATGTGGCTGCTGCATCCCTGTTGTCAAAGATACTGCCCATTGAGGAAACTTTAATATTCAGTGCAAGCACATACAGTTTATCTTCCCAATCACACTTAGCCATCCATCATAACTGTGCCGTAGTACATATCACTAGGTTGTGAACCCTTCTAATCTGAACATGGACTTGTCTCCAATTTGTAAATTCAGTTACTCAAAATCAGATAAAATGCAGAACTCTTACTCAAATGATAATAATTTTTCCATTAAGGACCTAAATTTGGATATTACAGGCGTATATGTTTTTCATTTGTGTTATCTACCTCAGCCTGCAATCAACCCTTATTTTATTAAGCCAGAATTTATCTCAGATGAAATTTATTTGAAATCCTGTTCAAAACACTGACTGCTATTTATTTCTCTGTGATCTAGTTGTAAAGTGGAGTAGTTATTTCCCAAAGTGTGGGTTGGTTTTTTTTTTTCTGAAGAACCAAACTTGCTCAAAGTTGGAGACAAGGAACTTACCCGTGCTTTGATGAGTGAGTGGATTGTGTGTAATAAACTAATGATACAGAGAATGGTGTTTGTGTTATTAACGTACAGAATATGTATGAAGGGGACCTATGTCTGAGACTTAGCGTGGAGTTGCTTGGAAATTTGGTTACATTGCAGCTGCACCATTTGTTAGCCGGAAAGACTCAAAACGAACATTAGACTGAAAATTTGGCTTTCAAGAAGAGCCAATTCACTATCTTAAACATCTAACTAATGAGCAGATTTATTTCTAACTTATCTCAAAATTTAGACCTTGTTCTGAATATAGACATTGTAAATTAGGAGCAATTTCCTTTTCTTTCACGCATAGAAGAGAGATGTAATCCGCATCATAAAAACGAATTGCATCATGACCTTGAGTATAGAGTCACTACCTACCACGTCATAATCATGTTAACTAATCTAATTTGTCTCTCATTTTATTTAATGTTAGGAATTTACATGTCATCAATCACCTGCTTCCTGTTGGGCTGAAAAAGCCAGAGGGACTGCCAGCTTCGTCATATGGCAGCCACAGTGAATGTGTTGACAGCCGAAATCAGGAAGTGCAAAAATGTTTGAAAAGGTTTTGGAAGAGCCAACCTGCTTCTGAGTCTCAGGAGCTCAGTCTTGGTTAAATGTGAGGGGAGGAGATTGCCTTATGAGCCTTCCCTGACAGCCAGGCTGATCAATAATTGTAGAGGACAATCCATTCCAGTTCTTTAATCTGGGCTAATTTTAATACTTTATTTAGTTGCAGTCCTTCCTCTTCTTCCTCAAAGTTTATGCTTCCTCTCTCTCTGTCTTTCAGCTGTACAGCTCCATGGACTTTGGAAGAAAATGGCAGCTCATGCAGGAGCGGGTCACTCCGAACAGGTTTTACTGGTGAGTTATGCCCTCAGGCTTTGCTTGCTTTGGGCAGGTCGAGGAGGGGAGAAGGGCATCTAACCTGAAAGACTTGGTTGCTCTAACTGAACATTAAGTATACCTTTGGTTTTGGTCACCATCGGTGTTATATACTCAGTCCGTAGTACAAGTCTTGCAGTGCTATAGTGTCCACGTTTGTACCTTGTCTGATGACAGTGGTGTCTTGCACAGATGAGTACAAGTCCTTTGATGATTGCGATACTTCTGCTTCTTGGTTGTATCCCTGCTTACAGTAGCACAGTGAAACTGCCTGGTGCTGCAGAGACTAAGCTACGATCATTATACCTCCTAGTTTTCAACCCTCCTGAGAGTGACTTTAGCCTGCAACATGGTTTTTGTGCGGAGCCAGCCACTCTGACCAGTGTCCTTCCTTATACAACCGTTGGGAGAAGGGATGATTCAGACACTTCTTTGAATCACTCTCTGAGGAGCCAGTTTCTTTCTACTGAGTGGTGAGAGCCCAGAATCTGCAAACAGTTTGCTAAAAATCTGCTTTGTGACTATCTTCCATCTTCTGAACGTCAGTCTTGAAAATTGGGAGAGTGTCTGCTTTTAAAGCAGATGATTAAAACAAATTTAGTTCATATCTCCAGGCTCCTCCATTTCAGATGCTGCTTTTCCAAACTTCTCTCCACCATGTGAAGGCCCAAGAATTGGCGTTAGAGAGAAAGAGAATACCCAGCAATATTCTCCTGTAGTTGAATCTAGAATTTGGGGCTTCAATCAGATTCTCGACACTACTTACTACATGTCAGATGATGGAGTGTGAGCGTGTAGAAGTGCTGATTCACAGAATCTGTGAATAGATAAAAGTGCCTGGTCCTTAAAGCCAAAAAAGATTGTCATGTCAAGGAACAAGAGGCTCTTATTTTGAATGGTTAAGAATAAAAAGGAGTTGGATGACTGACTGCCAATTGTGAAGCATGGTGTATGTATCTTAGAGTCAAATTCTCATAGAAATTCTTGCATGTCATTAAAAGTACTTGGAAGCCAGACCCAAAATATCTTTAGATTGGTTTTGCAATATTTCCACACCATGCAGTGGAGATAGACACCTCATGGGATTTTCAGGTTGTCTAGGTCCTTCTGCAAATCACTCTAAACAGCTTTTGACTCCCACATTTAAAACATAGCTTTTTTGTACAAGATCTGGAGATTTCCCTTAGTGTTCCTGTGAATCTTGGACAGTTTAAGAAGGCTTTTGAACATGGAGCAAAGGAAATTGTGAGGCTCCTAAGTCACACCTCTGTTGTGACTTTGCACCTCTGTGCAAAATGTGTCAAAGATCTAGAACCTCATCTAACCGTGCTACTGTTTCGTGTTTCCATAGCAAAGAAAAGGTGGTTCTGGTGGCAGGTGGTTGATTGACCTAACTGTCCAAAATCCTTTGATTTCACTATTCATACTAGGTGCACATGACAAGGGTGAGTGTAGATCCTCTCCAAGTGTATCCTTCTGTGGAGTAGAATAGCTGGTCCTATGGGATAATTGAACCCTACCCTTCAAATAGCACAGCTAAGCTCAGGGGAGAGGCTTTCTTGGAGGGTAAGTTGCAAGGTCTGAGCTGGCTTGGGAGCAAAGCGGAATCTCTTTCTAAAGGAGAGGCCATGTTGTCGTGGTTTATTTTTTACTTTCATATAATAATGATTGAGGGAAATTGCCTCTTTGTCCGTTTGACACCCAAACGTGTATTTTTTTCCTGCAATCTACCCCATTTTTTATACAGTCTTTTGGCTGTATAGTTTAAATGCTGGTTTTTAACACTGCATTATATAAGGTCTCTATTTCAAGTGTCTCTTTCTACTAGAAAATGTAGAAGTATTTTGTAGTTAAAACTCATATGGCATAGACCTAGAAATCTTTATTCCACTCAGAAACCGTAGAATCCCGTTGACGATAAACTTTCCAAGAGAGTGAATTAGGTTTTTCCCAGAGTGAGAGAGATTTGAACCAATTTGTAGTGCAAGGGTCAGAGGTGTTGAAATTTTGGAATGTAATAACTCCCCTTAGCTGTCTGATCTCTTCCTTTTTTTCCTTTCTTTTTAAAGCTGCAAACTGTATTGGCTTACAAGCTCTGGCATGCAAGATGTGTATGGAAAAAGAAATGTAAGGAGAACACTTTAGCCTTGGGAATTTGGTGATTTGTTTTTATTAGGCAATGAAAGAGGAAGAAGTGGGTATAACTGTTAAGTTTCAGAGAGACACGGGCCATTACTCTGTGGAGTTCATCAGCCTATCAAATACTACATTATCAAACTTCTTAGTTAAAACTTCCAGGAAAGGTGAAATAATAATAATAGCGAGATGCTAAAATCAGAGGTAAGCTACGCATTTGTGCTGCTCTGTATTGTTTATTGGAGGAGGCTCAGGTAAGCACCCTTCATCAAATGGAACAGTCCTCATCTGATTTGAATGCAACTGACTTTATCTGGGGCAGCCTTTGTCAAATGTTTTTGCTTTCCAAGTAGACTGCTGTGAATGGGCTTGAGAAGACTATAATCTTCACCTGGTTCGTGAGATCAGTCAGCCTGTCAGGGAGAGGTCTTATTTTTCTCTCTGACACCTTTCCAAATAATTATAGCTTCCCTGTGAGAGCTCAGATACAGAGACTTTAAGACTAGGAGAAAATTACAATTCCATCAGAACTCATGAAGCTGGGATGTGGTTCTTTCACTCAGCAGAGTAAGCAAGACCTCTCTGTTAGTCACTCTGTCTCTCAGGTCACTCTGTGCATTTTGCTGTAGCTCTGGCAGATAGCACCTGTGATGGCTCCCCCTGGTCAAAACCAAAGTCCTAAGCTCCAGTCCTCATCTGTGGCTTTGTATCCTGGCTCTTGACTTCAACTTCTTTCCTTAGTCCCAGATGTTGGTTCTAGTCACTGGGTTGTAGTTTTGTGTTTTCATCCCATTGGATGTCACATGTCCTGCAGTTTATGGGACATCTCTCATCAGTTCCTGCAGTCAGCTCAACGTTTGTGCATGAGCTGAGATTCTCCTTTGGGCCACTTGTAGTTGTAAAAACTAGGATTTGAGATCTCCAGTTCTGTAGTAGTGATTCATTTGTTAGCTACACCCACTGATGGCAGTGGCAGAGCTTGAACAGAATATGTTACTTGATGTGAGTACAGGCATCCAAATTTGGCTCCCACGTGCCTTGGCATCAGAGATTTTAATAACTTAGGATCCTGTAAGGCTGTAAATAGGAATTTACACTATTGTGATACAGAGATTTCCACGTCACTCATCACTCTGAAATTACTCAAGATAACTGGAACCAACATGGGTACAAAGTTCATTAAAGACCTACTCAATTTTCTTTTCTTTTAAAACACGTTTCTGCAGTTCCCTGTTCATTTTATCTCACTGTAACTTAGACACCTGTGCTGTCATGTGGAGGGATATAAAAAATACAGTCCATATTTTCTACTGTAGAAATGTTGGGAAGTTTCCTCATTGATCTGTACTGACTAAATACTGTCTCTGTTCAGATAGGAATTCATAGGACTTGAGTTGTCCTTAAGTTGCTTTACTGCCTCTGGCCTTTTCTGTGGTGGGACAAGAGGACTAAGCAGGTGAGCAGGACACTTTGGTTAATGGAGCATTCACCAAGCCTTGCTCAGCACTTTGCTGGACCACAGCTTTTCTGTGTCATCTTGGGTGACTCAAGCTGACTTTGCCTTGTCACCGCCTAGGTAAGACTGGGTTAGGAACCTATTTTTTGCCCTTCTTGGGTGTAATGGGTGAAGTACTCAAATATTGTAATATCAGGTGCTACAACAGTGGATTAAGAACACTGAAGGGCACTAGACTGTTAAAAGATGCTTCAGTGACATATGAAGTCCTTTTATAATCTTAATGGTTTCATTCTTTAAAATGTGGAGTTCAGAAGGTGGAACCTATGTTTTCTGGGTAATTAGCAAAATGGCTGTGAATATCATCCTCTGTCCATCTGTCCTTGGAGACCCTGCCTATGTTTGCTCAGCAGACACAGGGATCGCCATGCTGTGCAGAGCTATATTCCTTGGAACACCCACCCCCTTTCTTAGGGTCTCCCGAGGCTGCTCATTGCTGGAGGACTCATTCACATTTCCTGCCTCCTGTCATCACTAGGGAGTATGAAATGATGGATGTAGGATTTCCCCCCCCCCTTTTTTTTTTTTGCCTTGTACGTCTAAACATTTACTCTTCTCTCTCTTATTTACTTTTTTAAAATATGATCTATGGGATTCTGAGTAATTCTGTTCAAGCCTGGGAGCTGGAAAGTAGGGAAAACCCACTTATGTGGAAGAGAGAGAGGAAAACCTGTATGACATTTCTATTGGCCATAGGAATGTTTGGAGCACTGAAGTCAATGCCCAGGATGAGCCTGGTCAGTAGAAGACTCTGAAATTCAACTAGTGATGAAAGCTGGGCAGAAAACAACAGTGCAGAAGAGGAGGGACAGCAGGAGGAGGAAAATAGGACTTGCACTAGCCTGGCTTCAAGGAGCGATGTTTGTATCCACAAATAGGAAAAAAGTGGTGTAATGAGCAGTTCTCAAATACACTACTGATTCACCCACTGAGTCTCCTCAAAATTTAATTTTTTCTCTTTCCGTGGTAACTCACCAGATTTCTGGTTGTTTTGGTAACCATGAATGCCAGCCACAAATGTTTGTTACTCCAGGGATTAAAAATCAGAAGGGAACAGGCTGTGCTTTCAGTGGGAGGCAGAAAGAGTCTGTGCATCCACTTAGGCCGTGCTTTGGAATTACAGGTTTTCTGTCACAGTTGTTTAAGGCATGAGCCAGGCAGATTCCACTGTCTCTTGAGGGCAAGGCTTTCAGTTCTTTTTGTCATGATTTTGGATAGGAACAGTGATAAAATTTAGCCAGGGTATTTCTATTTATTTGCAGCTTGAGTTTTATGAAGACTGTGATAGAGGCTAGGTTGGATGTCTGGCAGTAATGTAGCAGAAGATAAAGGATTTACCTCATTGTTTCAAAAGGTTACGATCTAGGTTTGGATCTGCAGTTGGGCAGAGGTTTGTGTCGGTTTTTATTTCCTCATCTCTGTGACAGCACTGATATTTCCTAATCCCACTGCCAGTTTGGGTCCACACAGACTGTTTCTACAGCAGCTCTGGAGTGACCTTTGGATACAGCTAAGGTTACCTGTACTTGACTAGTTTGCCAGAAATGAAATGGTTAGTCAAACATGTGCCTGTCTGTCCGGTAAATCCCACTAATCATTAACTACCAGATGGTGTCATTACACAGTGCTGGGGAAACATTGCCTGATTTTTTTACAGCCAAGTTTAGTGTTAAGAAAACACAGTCTTGTAAATGTCAAATTGAGTATTAAGTAATCCTGCACTACAGTTTTTCAGAAATAAAACTGTAACTGTGCATGGAGCTATGGATAAAAGGAATAATTCCAGTTTGGCAGCAATGGGTTACACCACCTATAGCATCATCGAGGCATATATACCCATTGGCTAATCACGCAGAGCACACATGAAGACCTGAACAGGACCTATTACTGCTGTTACTGGAGGGTCCCATGGGCTAATGACTCATTTGCCTGTGTTAAGGGACTTGCTTCCCATGCTCCGTGGGGCAGAACACCTAGGAGAGGGTTTTTTCCCCAGTGGGTAATCCTGATATAGATCTGGAACATGTTACTCAAGCCACCGTAACCATGAACTGTACTAGGCTGAGGATAAAATTCTCAAACTCTAGCCTCAAGTTTTATAATAAGAGTTCAGGAGAGAGGAGACTTTATTAAAAGGTCTTGGCCTATATTGAAAGATTTCCTGAAAGATTTGCTTAATTGAAGATCACAACACTATGGTGATAATAAGACCAGTTTTATTTTCCTTTTCACTTAAAAGATGGGGAAGTGAGGGAACTGTGAGATTACGGATTTTATTTTCATTTTGTGTGCCTACAATTAATGCGGTTGGCACTGTAAATACTTAATGCTTCCAAACATTAGGTCGTAGCTGACTAGCTTGTGATTACACAGTAACTCAGTGGCTGAGATAGAAATGGAACCTGGATGTAGAGTTAGATACTTAATATTGGCTGGAGTAGTGTTCATTTTTGTTGAAAAAGTTTCAAGTCAGTAAAGATACTTTAGAATTCTTTTCAACATTATCAAAATGTTTCTCTCAAATTAAACAAAGGAATATCCTGAAATGTTTCGCATTTTTTGGATGTTTTTAAAAGTGATTTTTGAATTTGAATAGAATTTGATTTTGCAATATGTGAGCTTTTAAAATTAAGGTAAGAAAAGAGTGCAGTCTGAAAGAAAGTGACTGGATAAAGCCAGTGTAGAGAGATCTTGACTCCTATTCCCATCTCGATCTTTTGTGATGCAGAGCAGATACTGGTCCCTGATATTGGAGTTAGATGTTTAGTATGCTTATAATGTACTTCATAACTGTGATCAGTAGCTTACAACAGTGATCAACAAAGTTTGGGAAACGTTTGTAGTTTTTATATTTTGCTTTTGTCTATGAACGTATTTTTTTCTAAACTTAATCCTATCCTGTTTTCAATTACGGATTGCTAAGTGTTCTTCCAAGGATGTTGTGGTAGATTTCATGGATATCTAATATATAAAATCCTAAATGACCCTAATAACAGGGAAATCCTTCACTTTCTGTCTCTGAGAAAACCTGCAGGACTGTTCTACAGAGACCACATAGACCTCACCTGTTCTGTTTGTGTCTATGATTAATGCTCAGACTACCATTTCTGAGCACAGTCCATGCTTTTTTAAAAACTAATGTATGAGAGAAAAGCATGAGCAGCTGGATCTGGGAAACCACTAGTAACTACTGGAGGAGTATTGCAGAATATTTTCTAGTTTATTTGGAACCAAAAGCAAAGAGATTTGGATTTCTGGTGTATATTTGCACTTTGTTGTGACCAGTGACTTTATCTTCCATAGGAAATTTGATTCAGCTAGTCTCTTGTACTATGAATGTAAGCTCTAAATGGTAGCTGATGCACTGGAAGAACTCCTAAAGGATATTAATTTCCTGGCTTTGCTGTTGTGTGATGTCCCTCTCCTTACTGCCTGCTTTCCTAGAATGATAAATGTTTGACTTTTTTATAAAGTCCTGTGGATGCTGCCCTGTTAGGATCCCTGGCCTCAAAGCTCTTTCAGCAAGGAAAAAAGAAAAAATCTCCTGGCTACAAGGGTTATGTATGATTATGAAGGGGAATAATTTAAAATACTTCGACTTCTCTATTAAAACCCATGAACTACACAATAAAAGAACCACAAGAAAAGAGCCACGTGATAACAAACTCACAATACATATACCACGCTGAAATTCTGGCTGCTGTCACAACCAGAATGAGTTATTTCACTGGGTGGTGTAGATACTCTGGAAGGGCAATTTTGGAATAAGTTGCCTTGGAGAACTTGTCTTTCTAACCTTTTGCTTGAGAAACAACACGTCCTGGTGAAGGAAGGATTACCCCTTCTCTACTAATAGAAATGTGGATGTCCTTACATAAATACTACCTGGCTTTCAGAATTCGTGATTTGTTGTGGTTTTAGTACAATTTGTGATGTTAGCCATATTTATGATTTCAAAGTACTGTGGCTGGCAGTGATTTTTTTTTTTTTAAGACTCAGAAAGTAGGGGCTGGATATATATTTCTGTTCATTGGTTTTAAATTTAATGCTTACCACTAAATGTCATGTATTGTATTGCAGTTAGGTCTTTCATCTATCAAAAAGGCTTTTGCTTTGGTCTCTCATCTGTTAGATTTCTTTGCATTCCAAAGGCTAGTCTCTTCTCTTATTTCTCCCATTACTGATCTCGGATCACTTTGTAATTCCCCCCAGTCTCTTGTCTCTAAGTGTCTGAGACCAGAGCAGACCAGACGAACCACTACGAAGAAAGATCTAAGAAGGAACTGTTGAATATTTCTCCCTGGACTGAATCCCAGTGCCATGTCTGCCTGGACAGTGCCTGGTGGAAGGATCTGTTTCCTTCTCATACAACAGGGTACCAGATAAGGGGTCCAAACTTCACTGCTGTTTCACAGGTTGAAAGCTTAAATGCTGTATTGCAGACTCAGGCAGCTTGCCTGGGCTGACTTCATTCTGTCTCTCCCTGATACATGTGTGTTCAAACACAAATTAATTTCAGTCTGTCAGTAACAGTCCCAGAGTAATTCTTTGTGATACTTCGTAGGAAGCAGTGATGAAAGCCAGCCCTCTAATTAATATATTGAATAATGCATCTCTCTGAGGCATATGGGGATCTCCCATACTGTCATAGCTTGGCAGAGCTCATCGAAAGCAAGGCTGCCGGGCTGACTGTAGTATCGTATTTAGCACTCTCTGGATAGCAAGGAATATTTTCCCACTATTTTTGTGGGGGATTTGGCTTAAATTTTGGCCTTTGTTTTATACCACACTAATCTCTCTGGTTTTGGAGAAGTGGGAGAATTTTCAGTGTGGGAGAGAACTCCTCTTACTTTCAGATGACTGGAAGAGAAACGTTTGGAAGTCGTTTTAAAAATCACCACTGTTCTGAGAAGTTTAGGAATGGCCTTTTCACATACTCTGATTATGGACATAGTTTTCCAGTCATTTCATTGACTGTCATTGATTGTCATTTCATTTCATTGGCAAAACACCTACTGACATCAGGAAGTGAGTATCTTTCCGGGACCTGGCCTCTCCGCTGCTCCAGACCTCATCTCGGATGGCCCACTTGGATTTCAAGAGGTGCTCCATTGTGGACGTTCTTACCGCTCTTGTTTCTTCACAGCAGCTGGGCCTGGAAGTGTTCCTGCATTGGAGAAAGTTGCAATCTAATGTAGAATTTATCCTCAGAAAGTACCTCAGTGCTATAAGGGACCATGTTTGCATGAAACTACATTTTCAGTCATACCTAGCAGCTCTTCAGGTAGATTTTCTCAAGAAGCATCACGAAGGACCCAGGTAAATTCCAGTCCATTTCCCTGAACCGACTTCAGCCTCTGAACCTTTGGAAGTTTGCCTGCCATTAAGCTGAACAAAAAGAGTTGCTTTATTTAACAGAAGGAGCTGAACCCGTGCTGTGCAGAAAGAACAGTCTTATCATGGCAAAACAGACAAGATGTTTCTGCATTCATTTAAACGTGAGCCATTTGTGTCGCTCAATAACATCCGTTAAAGATAAGGAGGTCCCCCTTCATGCCTTCTGCCTGTTGGAAATTAACAAACTCTCTTAAAACAACAATTTATCAGCAGTTATATGAGGCAGAATTCATTCTCGGCAAGAGAAGAAATTGAAACTCCCATCCTTACGTTCCCTGGCATTCCCCTGAGCCTCCTCTGTAGAATGAGATGAGTTTAATTCTGCTATTGTTAAGCGTAGTGAGCGCAAAGCTACATCAGAACATAAGAGCAGGAAGGAGCATCTTATTAGCTGCGCTACAGGTTCTTTTAAATAATATTGATTCAGTAACTTGTCTCTTGCTGATAATATACAGAACAAGGATGAGAAGACAGACGGTGAGGCTGTTTGTCTTGCATATATGTGGTGAGCTAATTGGAATAGGAGATAGCGGTGGTTATCATAGCTCTGTAATTATCTCACATATACTTGTTCTCTATTGGGCAGAGGCAGTAAAAATGGGATGTAGACACATTTCCATGTTTAGCGAAATATCAGAAATTCTGCATCTGAGTTTGAGAGAGAAACATACTGACCTGTGTCTGACAGCAAGGACTGAAGGTATACTAATTAATACCTGTAGGCTTCAGAGGTGGTTTCGGTAGATCTGGGTTTTCTCCCACAAGATAAAATCCTGCTTTTTATTGGAAAAAATAAAGAAAAACAAACAAAAGACCTGACAGGTTTTTTTGCCGAAGGGCACAGAAAGATTCTTAGGATTTGCTCACAATGTTTTTGTTTTTCAGGTTTTGACTGAAAATCTTTGAGGGAAGGAGAACTGTTACATTATAAATTGATTTCAGGGACAATCTGTAATAGTGACTCCCTAAAGACATTTCTGGATCTCCTGTAGTTTCTCCAGAATTCTTTTTTCTCTTTCTAGAAATCATTAGATTTGGACAATATGTATTACTTTTCTTTTGGCCTTGTGCTTTTCTTTCATTTTATTGCTCCTCTATAACAACAGATTAAGAGTCCAACAAAGAGAAGCTATTGATCTACCTACAGCTTGAACCAGATGTCTTTGCGTCCTGACACGTGGGTAGCACTAACTCCCATTGCAGCACCCCGCCCTGAGCATTCTTTCTTGAAAAGGGTAAAGCTTTGGGGATGGGGACACTTTGGGACTCTGCTTTTATGAAGAGCGGGGAGTGCGGCTAGTGCTCAGCCCCCTGGGCGGCCTTGTCTCGTTTGTGCGTCCATCTTACTTGAAGCAAAGGAACCCACAAAAGCTCTGTGGTTTCTTTGGTCTCTTCTGCTATAGTGTCACTCTTCCACTGATGGAGAGACCTGCAGGTGCCTGTGCCCTTTTTACTCATCTCTCCATTCTGTCTGTAAGAATGCTTCTGTTCTGAGTGCAAACCTGTCTTGTCATGACACGCGTGGTTATCTGCAGACCTGCTGTCATCGTTACTTTTACCCGTCATAGCCACACAGACTTGCTGTTTCTACAGACAGAACCTGTCTTGGCATATCTATCTGCTGCCTGAAACCTTTTTGTCTCCTGCTTCTTTGTCTTTTCTCTTGTGGATGTTGGGGCAAATGAGCATCTCACTCTCAGCAGCTAATTGAGTTGATTTTTTTTTTTTTTTTTTTTTTTTTTTTTTTTTTTTTTTTTTTTTTTTTTTTTTTTTTGGTGGGGGGAGGGGAGGGGAGATCGGAGTGGGGAGGGAGACAAGGAGACATGTTGGTGCATTTATGCTTGCTAGCCCAGAACAGAGTAGTTTATTCTCCTCTGTCTTTCTCCTCCTTCCCCGTCTTTCCTTTCTCTCTCTCTTCCTTTCCTGGCTGATGGTTAAAAGTCAAAGAATTAAATAAGCTATTTGTTCTTTTCAGGTTAGCATCTGAAATGCAGAGAAAAAACTGTCTCTAGAGGTTTGTGACAGATACCTATTTTTTCCCATTGCCTTTCTCCAAAATGAGTAAACTGAACCAAAAATTTATTTCGAGAATGTCAGATGTTATCCCAGGGTGATTCTTCACAAAATCCTGCAACAGGGAATGTGGAGACCCATCCTTCTTTAATTAATACAATGTACAATGCTCATAGGCTTATGGACTTGTCAGCATATTCTATATATTTTGCCTGTGCCAAGTTTCATACCTGCATCCTCTCTTTGGACAATTTAAGTTTTATTTTTATTCATCTATGGCTGCATTCATTTATAAATGATGCTCTCACTATGAAGCTTTTCAGAGGCACAGTATCCTGCCTAAGACTCTGTTAATAGCTGAATCACTAAGCCTTAGCATTTGAGGCATGTCATATTTGCAGTCAGAAAATGTTCATACAAATTAGGGTAATTAAACACACCATGAACTGAGAATCCTTATTTTGGTGTGAAACATTGCTCAAATGGGTCACGTTAAAGATGCTTTTGCTAGGAGACAAACTCAGAGGAATATTATGAGTCTTCTAAACGTTCCCTTCCAGGGAGGGAAGCAGTAACTCCAGTGAAGTCCATGGCACCAGGACTGATGGATTGAGCTGATGGCTTGTTTGAGCATGTACTTTGCTTTTCTGAAGTGGTCAGAAACAGAGCTGATTCATGTTTCCTGAAAAACCAAAGCAATAATCTATAGCGATTCCCCATGTACATGACTTTCAAAGGAGGATAGCCAAGCACTGGGCAAACATTAATTAACTGGATTTCATAATTTAGTAGGCACTAAACTAATTTTAAACCAAATGCAGAGAAAGAGATGAAAGTCACTCAATATGTCAGTGATCAATCTTGGAAGAGAAACAAAAACTCTGAGCACAGATCCATGCAAAGCATAGCTGGCTTGAAAATGCCATTTCCCTCAGTTAGCTATTTTTTCCAAAAAGCTGAAAAACACGCACATGCTCCCCCACCCCTCACAAACTGTTCTGCTTCGAAGTTTTCCACTGGGAACAAAGAGGTTAGGATGAACTAGTCCTCTGGAGTGGATTCCTGCCCCCCCACCCCCCCCCACGCCATTTGAC
>NW_010406359.1:54171-74058 GCF_000710305.1 Buceros rhinoceros silvestris | reverse complement strand
AGGGGATTCCTGCCCCCCCCCGCCCCCCCAGTAATTTGGGATAGATTTTGATCACCAAAATGATACACAGTAATGTCTGCATTTGGGGTTTCCACTTCTCCTATTTGTCTGGTTTTTTTCTATCCAATTAAAAAAAGAAGAAAATAGAAGGATGATGGGGAAAGAAAAGGATGAGAAAGAAGACAAAGCTAAAAATGTGCATTTTTTTTAGTGTTTCCAAAAATATATTTTTATTCTTATTTCCTCAAAGGACTTGAAATTTAGACTATTAAAAATAAAACTGCAAAAAGCATCCCTTCCTTCAGAAGGCAAAATAGAATGAAACCCTTCTGTCAGATTGTTTGAAATTTGTCCACCATAGAGTTTTCAGACCTCTAATCCCAGGTAAATCCCCTCTCTCCTCTCAGAAATACCTTCCTTAAAGCTTTGCTGTCTGTACTGAATGTATGTGGGGCAGAGAGTTGATGGTATATTGTGCACTGAAGCTTTGGGACGTCTTCAAGACAATAACAACTCAATGAGCTGATGCTTCGTTACTTCCACCATATCTCAATGCTGGCACTACTTGGACTTGGCAAAAAAAGGCTTCTTAGTTAGGATAAGCCCCCAGGGCTTCTTTTCTGTAGCCCGGATCAGCTGTACCCTGATGAGCCAGGAGCAGCAGCCTGCATGGGAGCAGCTTATTTAGTTTGTAAGTAAGCAGCAGAACTGCAACTGCACCTGGGAGCAGACCTGCTACGAGCGCTGGCTTGATGTAGCTGACAGATCTGCTCCCTGTGTAAGTCTCAGTCCCCATGAGAAGTTATTTCAGGCACCACTGGGAAATTAAGATGCCACCTCCAGCACACGCCCTGCCTGTACTGCTGGCCTGGTCGAACCTTGACAGGGCTGTGAGTAAGGATCCTCATCCTTCTACCCACACACTTTTTTCAGATTATTTCACAAAAATTTGGTTCTGTTTATTGGAGTTTATAGTGTAGGTTGCAGAATAAATGCCAGAGGACTTTAAAGGACTAAGACCTATTAACTGGATGAGAACTAGGCACAGAATTACTTGTACTTTCTTCGATTTTGGCGTTAGCATACAGGGAAAAGAAAAAACCATGAATTAACAGCAACTTTGTTCTGTTGATAAATATACTTTAACGGTATTATCAGGTTCAGTGGCATTTCTTTCCCGTTGCTATTAATTTCTGTAATATAAAGAGTCACCTTCTTTTATGTACTGCAAAGAGGAAAAAAATATTTCTGTGTGCAGCAGAGCCTGCTGTCTTGAGCAGATTCCCTAGTGATTGGTTACATGGTTGAGCCTAAATGTCAGCTTTTACCTCCAGGAGAGGATTGATTTGGATGACTTTCCTCTTCCTGACCTGCTGTATCCATGAAATAACAGTGTGTGGCAACTTTGAAGCTCTGGGACGTGTAATCCACAGAGTTTACAGGTAATTTACAGGTTTAGACATTCAGCAGGTGGTGGGGATGAGAGGCAGGTAGGCATATGCGTGTGCACACATATGGAAACACATGCTGTGAACACCTTTTGTTTCCTTTGAGATACCAGGCAGAACACCTCCTTAAAATTCATTGGGACCTTTTTAAAAAGAACTGGCTTTGCTGAAAAGAAATTAGCTTAGAATAAACACTGGGCAGTTTTTTTTGCCTTATCTTGCAAGCTAAGTCTCTCAACAATTACTTCTGCTGATGTCCAGAACTGTAGCATCACAGAAATTAGCACTGGAAAAGATTTAGAAAGCTCCAGGGACCTGGCTAAGACACTTCCTTACAGTATCTTTCTGCCCAGCTTTTTTTCCAAGCTCGCTTTGAAATATGCTGTGCAAAGAGGTTTTGTCCATAACTCTTTAGAGACCGTATCACATCCTGTCCCATCCTGCAGGATCTCCCCCTGCTCAGCCACACAAAAGGATACTGCATTGATGTGTTTAATAAATACATTCTTTCCCCTGACGGTTCCGCATTTGTATCTGTTCTTATCTGAGGTAGTTTATGGCGTGTTGTTGGCCTGGGGTGTATGCAGCTTGCGCACACACTGCCTGTTTCATGTGCAAAGTTAACGCCTGATGGAGCTAGGTTTAGACTTGACTGCAGTAAATAACAGATGACTACACAGAATCCCCTTGCCCATCTGCAAGGTAACTGCAATTACTGACACCTAGCCAAACGTGATGCCGTAACAGATGGAGAAGGTAGCCTGTTGGCTATGAGCCCAAGTTGGAAAGGCATGTATGATTTAGCACCATTGTGCTATGTGAAAAGATTCAGAGGAGCTGAGCAGGAATAATGTGGATCAGAACGTGATGCCGTAACAGATGGAGAAGGTAGCCTGTTGGCTATGAGCCCAAGTTGGAAAGGCATGTATGATTTAGCACCATTGTGCTATGTGAAAAGATTCAGAGGAGCTGAGCAGGAATAATGTGGATCAGTTTCTGCTCTTTTTGTTGCTTAGATGAGTTAGTCCCCTGTGCTGCTTGCCTGGTGCTACACAAAAGTGCTTATTTCTGAGATAAGATACAAATAAACTTACAGCAGACTAATTGGCAACATCCACTAATTTGACTACAGTTGCCTGCAGCAAAAGGATGTGTTTCCTTGCCCTTTGCATATTAGTGCACAATAAATGTGTCTTGTTCCTTCACGTTTGTACTGCACAAAACCCTGCTAAGTAGTCTCCACCTGTTTCCTCTGTCTCCTTACATGGGCAGTGACAATTACCTTCAGTCTGACGACCTGCAAAAATAAGTTTCCAAGTCAACATCTTGGGAAAGTTTCAATCCATTGTAAAAGTTCTAATTTTTGTTTTCAAAAGCAGAGCTGGCGAATGCTATCTTGACTGGTCAGAAATCAGGCGCAGTCCTGGCAAGAAGTGCAATCCAGCAGATTCCAGACCAAGTTTGAAAGGCTGATCCCTGTGACCTGATTTTTTTACCTTGTAAATGCTTAAGACAAAGGTTGCTTATGTGCAGTGATACGCACTCCCACCTCCCAAGATAATGGGTCCAGGAGATGGAAGAATAGAGCATATCTTATTCTGTATTGATGGTTTAGGGAGCAAGGATCAACAGTAGGCAGTCTGAATTGCTCAGCATTTTTATCTAAGATGCTAGAGTAGCTAAATCTCAATGCTGCCTTTTGTCATTGAATGCTTGATGTCCAGAAAATGGGTAGAAAAAGATGCAGAAACTGTTTATTCTGTGGATAGGCGGTAGAGCTGGTAGAAACAGTGAACAGTACGCAAGTAACCCAGAAAGTCTGTGTATTTCTTTTTTCTTTTCTTTGCATATGCTAGCATTTCTCTTTTTAAGCTATATAGTGTCTTACATGGAAACATTTCTGGAACAGCTACTTACAATGCAGAATACTGTTTTTTCCTTGTCCTTCTTGCTTGCTTGCTCTCCTGATCAGAGATGAAATACTAGCAGAACAGCCTGGTAAATGTGCATCCATGCACAATGGTTTTTCCTCAAGATAGAGACAAGGATCTTGCCAGAATCCATCCTTCAACTTTCAAGAACACACAATTGTCTTCCGAAAAGAAAGGATGGAAGATCTTGTGAAAAACACGAGCTACCATGAAAACAAAAAAGAAAGAGAAAAAGTAACTATTGCTTCCTTCCTGATGGGATTCAGAGGTTGTTTGAATTCTTAATTGGCCAATGATCCTGCACCAGCTGCAATACTGGCTGCAGGCTCCACATTTTGAAAACTGCCTTTGCAGCAGTCAGGGAACATGTCAGCAGGATAAAAACGACCTTTCCTGTCACTTCACCTGCATCCTTTCAGCACTTTCTCATCTGAGTAGTGATAAATGAATAGGGATGGTGGAGGGTGTTGATTTAGCATGGTTTCTCACAGAGAACGTGCCCTTTTTTCCTCTCCATGGCCATCCAAGGCAGCAGCACACATGGGTGCATTTTGTGGACCTTGGTTTAGGTTTTGCTGTCTGGAGTTTTTGCACATACGAAACACAAGAGTTGAGCTGTGCATGTGTCAGGAAAACTTTTGAAGCTGAGCTTAGGCTTCTGAGTGGTGTTAAATACTCCTGTGTTTGTAAGCCTCTGAAGTAGAGCTGTTTGCCAGTCAGAGAGCCATGAAACCCCTTCTCAGCCAACCCCACTCTGTGGGCTCCACTTGGAGGTAGAGGACACACAAGGGAACTGGTAAGTCAGGGGATGCTGACATCTCTCATCATACTTCAGTTGCTCAAATAGTTTTGAGCAGTGCATTCTCCAAATGAAGAATCAGAGAGATAAAGTATGAGAAAATATAAGGCTGTGAAGTGTCTCTTCTTGTTTGGTTGCTGCTCTTGTATTGCCAGATCTAAGAGGTTATTGTAGTGAGTTCTCAAGACCAGAGAAATTACTACATGGGGTAAAAGAATAGCTTTACAGTCTGGTTATGCATTTTTGCAGCTGAGCTCCAGGACCTGCATTCACATCTTGCGCTTTCCACTGCTTGGCTTTTTTGCTATTTTTTCACATTCTTCGTGTGAACCTTCTCCAGACAAATGATGAGAGACCATTTACTGAAAATACCCATATTCAGGAGTCAGAGCACTGCAAAGCAAAGCTGTATACTTTGCCAGTATGAACAGACATGAGGCGAGGCATGAAGAAACAGCATTGATTGGGGATTTATTTTGCAGTCAGAGTCTTTGACATAAGACAGTGGCTTGGTTTCGGAGAATGAAGGATGACCAATATATTATTTTACAAGCTTGTTATCTGTCTGCAGGCAACAGAAGCTTGTCTTTCTTTTGGGTTGCAGGAGATTGCTTTGTGAGCTTTTCCACTCAAAGTACAGTATTTGGTAAGCAGAGTACTAGAGGGGTGCTGTGTGCTGGTCCTTGTTTCATCATCATTGTTCTGAAGAGAACCATCAGGCTTGTCAAAACTAATTAATGAAACAAGTAGATGGCACTGGGAAGGAATTTTAAGATAGAATGACGTGTTTCAGGAGACTCCGGTTGTCCCCTGGTGCTCATTATGAGTAGATCCACAGAGCTTGTGTATGCAAATGCACAATGAAAATGAGTATTTTGCCTTTTTTTTTTTTTTTAAATACTTAGGTTCTTCTAATTACAGTCCCTTTAAAAATGGATAGTGTTGTGGCAGACTAGTGTTTCTTATTACCTGGGCCAGGAGTAGGTTTGTTGCTGCGGAGAGAAGCTCAGTGTCCTCTGCAGCTGGAGGGGAGGGACCCAGGAGGTGCCGTGGGGAGCAGGCGATGCAGCCTGGCATTGTAGTGTCAGGACACAGCAAATGGGTAGAAGGTTGGTGTCTGGCTTCCAGAAGTCAGCCTGTAGAGTGCAAGCTTCAGGGTGGAGGCTGGATTTAAGTAAGAAGGCTGTTGGGAAGGGCTGTGGGGCAGGTCATGACCGTGTTCCTAGCCTGTGCCTAATGGTGCTGAAGTTACTGCTCGCTTTGACAGAGTTGTGGTGGATAGATCTGTTAAGCACTTACCTCTGTCCCTATTGGTATGTCATAGGTGAGGCTTATGGTTCTGAACAGCTGAAATCACAGCATTTAGGGCTACTTATGGGGAAAAAGGCAGAAAACTTCTGCTGTGGACTCGAAAGATGTGTGCCCTTCCAAAATACATTGGGAAATAATGTTGCTGCACACCATAATGTTTAAGAAATTTCTAGTTGTCCTACTGTCACTTTTAACTGTGTCCAGATACTTGAAAGATTTGACCCTGATAATTACACGGTCTCACGGACTCAGGCCTGCTCTGGCATCCTTACTGATAACAGATAGCACTTTCTTCCTTGTGGGATCACCCTGAAAACTGATGGTAGCGATTAAGGAGCAGACTATTTCTCACTGGGAGTACAGTGATGAAAGCTCTGCCTGCGCGGCTTTGTTTTGTTGTGTAGGGGTTTTTTGGCCACAATCCACAGTGTGTTGTGAATGGACTTGCTATCAACATGGTGCTCTGGTTAACAAGCAGTGCCAGTTTCGGTTACCTACACAGTGGGTAATAACGTAGTTGTTTTGGCATTTGCAGCACTGGCTGATCTTAGCTGAGCTCTGGCACATTTGATGTTTGTCATTGCTTCAATCACTGTTTTTGTGTGATCCACAAAAATGTATCAGAACATCTATATTTTGTTTGGTTTTTTCTTTTTTTTTTTTTTAATGTTTTAGCTGTTGATGCCCCAAGGATGAAAGCAGCAAAAGACTGTGATAAAAGTGTTTCAGAACATTAGGGAATTGTGAATGTTGGCTGGCTTGGGGGGAATCTATTATTTACAATCTACTGTATCAAATTCAGCTTCCACCAAATTAGAAACTGATTTTTGTCGTTGTCCCTTTTTAATCTAACCCTTTGGTTAACTCAGAAGAAGCAGCTCCATAAATCACGTGGACATCTATGGATTTTTTTTCCCCTGCCAGCCATTGCTAGAACTAAATGTTCATCTCCCAGTGATTCTTATCAGCCAGGACACTAATGATAACATTGCTGTTCTGGGCTTGACTTTCCCTCTGCCAGGAGGAAAACTATCTTTGTAATGTGCCTAGCAAAACATTTTTAGGGATTAAAATAACAATGCAAAGGAAAATTTGACTTGAGGCACTCTGGTTTCGACTAATGAGGTTAATGAAACTCATTGTGCCTTGTTTCATGATTAACAAGGACTGTGGCAAGGGATCATGGGTTGAATAATGAATACTGCATTTTCTTTGTGTCAGAACTTCACCATGCATATGTGCATCATCATTTTTCTTTTGAAGAGAGGGAAACTGAGGTAATAACAAGATTGCCCAGCAAATCACGGGCAGATCAGGAAACTCAGTTCCTCATGTCACTATTCAGCCAAATAACCCCCCTTTTTAAATTGCTGTGCCCTTGGCTTTCCATTAGCATTAAAATCGGCAGCATAAAATTTCCATCCAGTATTGTATTGTCAGCTTGGAACCAGCTTGCTTTGCCACAAGAATGATCTTTCTAGTCTTGATCTTGTTTGCAAGGGATAGGCAGTTTCACTCACTGTCTGTCTTAAGGGTTAGTGTACGGCCTCTGAGAGTGGGCTGTGTTGAAACACAAAGGTGACAAGTTGGTAGGAGGAGGGACCTACATGTGTGTTATCACAAGGTACACTTGTACTGGTTTTGCTTTCCCTCACCCTCTCTCTGTCTGATTGCAGCCTTTTATCTAACTGGCTGCCTTCTTTCTCTCTCTCTGTCTCTCACTCCACAGGTCAGTGGCTGGTTTGGATAAAGAACCTGATCTTGTGCACATGGAAGCCCGGACAGCTGATGGATGTGAGTGCCTGCAGTCAACGCTGAAAAATTTGGCTTAGAGTCAAGAATGGAATGGGAATGGAAATTTGCTTTACTCATTTGGCCTCCCCGTTTACATTTTCATTGATAGGAAAGATGTGGGCGATGAGATCTATTCTGTTCCTCATTTTGCCGTTTCAGTGTCATGTACTTTATGTGAATCGTAAAGAGCTGGGCTACCAGCACGGCGCAGTACAGCCTCTGTGCATTTACAGAGGTGTTCAGAACAGCTGAATTGGAGAAATCACCTACGGCGAGGGTGGCAGTATTAGAAGTCGCCTTTTCCCAGCACTCTCTCCCAAGTGTTCTAGGTCTTTCTCAGAACTACAGCATAGTGATGTGTCTGCTTCTGGGGTGCCATACAGCAATGGGACATGCGTCCCTTTTGCACTATGAGGACAGTGTGGAAATGAAGCCTAGGACTGAGGTTGTGGAGGATTTCTGGGAGGAAAAGGCCTCATGTTTTCTGGTGGCAAACTTTTCTGTGTTGATTAGTCAAGTGCTGCATAGGCCAGATGCTGTGAGAACAAGCTCCTGTCTATCAGGGTGGGTACTGAGGCTGTGGATCTTCTAAAATTGCTTATTGGCCTCCCACTGCTATTTAGCGATGGCAGCTGAATAAATAACCAAGCAATAAAAGCTCAAGAGTGACAGTTGTTTGTTGAATAGGTGGAAAAAGCAAAACAGGGTGGCAGGTGGGTGGACAAGGTAGGGAGGCTTCTTCAGTGCCTTTACTGCTGTGTGTGCTGTTGCAGGGATGCTGGGAGAAGTGGCCAAAAGCAAGTAAAAAAAGCAATCAAGTAAGCAAGCAAACTGCTGATGGAGTCTGTTTCCAAACTAAATTTAAACTTGATCATCCAGCTATTTGAATGTTGGATGTGTCAAGGATATAGATGCTTTGTTTGAAAGATTTATCCTGAGTTTGCAGACATCTATCTCTCTTCCTTCAGGTCTTGTTTGCTTACGGGTTGGCTGTTCATTCTTGTTTTTATGTATAAATTCAGCATGTTGAAATTGGCAGTTGGTGGTATTGAGGGTTTCACTGAAAGGTCAGACTTAACCAGTAGTGTCAGCAAAACAGGCCCACTGCAAGCCGTCATCCCACAGACAGCAGGCACGGGCGGGCTGCGCATGTCCCGCTGGGGCACAGCACCAAAATGACTCTGCTCCCAGCCAAGCACAGCACAAAAGAACCGCGTTGCTCCAGTTAGAGTTTTTAAGGCTTAAAATGATAGTAGTTTATGTTACAACACATTGCTTGCCTCAAAGCTATAGCCTTACCTGGTGTGAAATGGTACAGCTTTGTGTACTTAGGAATGGGAGGTTGAACTTTTCTCCTGGTTGGCTGTGTAACTAAATTGGGCTCAGTCAAATGGCTGCGGCACTTAACACCTGCGGGAAAACTGCTACCCCTGCAGTTATTTCCTCTTGATCAGAAAGTTTCTGATTAAAATTTTCCTCAGTAGTGGGGAGAAGGAAGGGGAGGCTTTTTTAATGCCTCTTAGGTCAGTATGGTGGCTGTCACTTGCTTGATGCATTAACAATTGTAGATTTGGGTATTCCCATTGCTCACTTCAGGGACAAGAATCCATGCCTTCAGTGTCTCTGGCCACTTGGAAAGTACACGATTCTTCTAGAGGGGGCGTTGGTCTTTTCTCTAGTGTTTTCCTCCATGCTTTTTATTAAAAAAAAAAAATTAAAAAAAAGCAGTGAAGGAAGGAAGTCATATTCAAGATTAGACTCCTGAACCTGGTATTTTTTTTCTCTCTCTCTCTCTCTCTCTCTCTCTCTCTCTGTTTCTCTCTCTCTCTCTCTCTCTCTGTTTCTCTCTCTCTCTCTCTCTCTCTGTTTCTCTCTCTCTCTCTCTCTCTCTGTTTCTCTCTCTCTCTCTCTCTCTCTGTTTCTCTCTCTCTCTCTCTCTCTCTGTTTCTCTCTCTCTCTCTCTCTCTCTGTTTCTCTCTCTCTCTCTCTCTCTCTGTTTGTTTCTCTCTCTCTCTCTCTCTGTTTCTCTCTCTCTCTCTCTGTTTCTCTCTCTCTCTCTCTGTTTCTCTCTCTCTCTCTCTGTTTCTCTCTCTCTCTCTCTCTGTTTCTCTCTCTCTCTCTTTCTTTTTTTCTTTCTTTTTCCTTCTTTTAGCAGTAATGGGATTCAAGAACCTGTCTAATACTAATTCAGCCACTGGAGCCTAAAATATGCTCCGTGGCTGGGAGCAGCCTGGGAACAGGTATATCTGGGATATACCAGATTCTCATTCAGCCATAAATGAGTCGGGGCTATCAATAAGATCATGGACCTGCGAGGGGGAAATCCTGTTCACCACTCTGGTGTCTGTCCTCTAAGATGTCTTCCCCCAAGGTTTTGTCTGCCTGGTCATTTGGAATGGCAGGGTCTCTGAAAAAACATCTACCTCAGTGTCTAGACTCCTTAAATACGTGCAAAATGCTGCTAATTCCAGTCCCTAACTGATCTCAAGCTGTCTTTCATAGCAGATGAAATTTTTCACATTTTTTCGAAATCTTGGCAGAGCTATTGTATCAGAATAATAATCTAGGCTTGCATTTTTAAATTGCAAGAGCATGCAGGAGCCCTGGGCACTTTACCTTCTGCCTGGGTGTAATAGGCAGCAGCAAAAACAGGGTTAGATGCAAGGTAACTATTACAAATACACTGACACAAACACCCACCAGCTCCTGGGAAAGATACATTAAACTTTCTGATGTTCAGTGAGATAATCTTCTCCCCTCTCATAGGTACGATGCAATAAACAGTATTTTAATTAAAGGAAAAATAGGGCAAAAAAAAAAACCAAAAACAACCGAACAACCAAACCAGAAAGATAAAACAGGATAACTAATTCCTGGGGAGTAATTTGGAGTCCTGTCTACATTTCTAGATCCTCTTTTCCTTTGGGGGAAAAATTGATGAAGCCAGCTAGTTTTTTCTCCCTCCCATGGTAACCTTCACTGGCAGTTTATGATTTTAAGTCTCTCCTGACACCAGGACTCAACTTAAGATGAACCAGCTTGCTAGTGCAACTTGTTTGCATCAGCTTAGCTTCTCCCTGTTAGCTATGCTGGCCAGCGATGCCTGCTTTTAGCTACCTTGTTAACGCTGCCAGCAATGAGCAGCTCCTGCTGCCTTGTGTCCCTGTTAAGTCACAGTAACATGCACATAGGTTTTGCCATTTGCAGCCTTCAGCACAGTGATGGGTTTGACTGTTTCAGTGTCTCCCTTCAGGGACCCACCTGAGGGTTACCCACCAGAGAAAGCCGCTTGTGTCCCTGCTTCCTGCCAAAGCTGCAATCACTGGTGGGCAAAGAGGAGACTTAGTAGTTTGGTTTTTTCACCAGTTTATACCTGTAGATTTCAAGAAATTGTTTCAATTTTATAACTTCTAAAAAAGGGTGAAAGTACCCTCCAAATTTACAACATGGGAGGCTATGTTAATTAGCCACGGGGAGGTGTTTTAAGCTTCTCAACTGGAAGATGCCTGCACATCTGAGAAAGCCATTCCCCAATCCTAAGTAAGATAAGTTGGTGGGAAAGATTTGTATGTGTGGAGGTATGGATGTTGGGATTTAAGCTGCAGCAAACCCTCCAGGCTGTGTGATGTCTGCATTGCCTCATTCCCAGGTGGGCTGAGAAAACTGGATGTTGGGGTTATAAGCATGAGAAGTTTTTGAGGCTGTCTGGGAAATAAGAAGGTCTTCTCAACACCTTTTGCAGTGGAACGTAATAAAACAAAAACAAAACAGAACACCCAAACCCTCTAATTCTGATGATGCATAAGATGACATATAAATTGGAAATAATCCCCAGATAGAAGCTAACCTCCTTAAGACAGGTATCTCCCAGTGAAAGGTCAGCGAGGCTATAAATGCATAGTTTGGGCACATGCCACCTGCCCCTCTGGGCAGCTGTCCCTTTTCCCTGTGGTTGTGCAAAACACGGCTGAAAAAATTAACCCCCTTCAGAGAAGAGGTAGATAACAACTTGGAAGTTTGGATGCTCCCTTCTCTCTTAATTGACATTTTTTTTAAGCGCCCCTGTACTTCCTATATAGGGGAAAGACAACTCTTGAAAGGATCATACCCTTCAAGAAGCTAGAGCATGGAACTGGGGCTGTTTCTTGCTTCCAGTCACACACAAAGGTGAACTGGATGCTGTCATAGTTTTTACCTGATTTTTAACAATATATTTTAAAGGGAATTATTTTTCATTTTCTGTGGGACAGCAAGAAAAAAAGCAACACTTGAAGATATTTTAATGCCCAAAGGCAAACAGGGTTGAAGATAATTTTTTTGGGTCTGTTTTTTTTCACAGGCCCTGTGTTGTAAAATATACACAAATAAATAACCAAATGGGAAACTAAATGGAAAATAGGTAGGGAGCTATCCCCTTCTCCATCACCAACTTCCCGTGAATATTAATGAGGCGTCATTCTTCGAGTATATTTGATTGCTGGTGTAACACACTCAAAATGACACGTTTCCCAATAGGCAGGAACCTAGCTGTCATGTCAACACTTGCGATTTATTTGCATTTATTTGTGACAGGTTTTTATTCCTCTTCCCATTCTGTCACTCAGCAGCAGCAAATTATACCCTTTTTGGAGGGATAAGAATATCCAGGCGACTGTGTGGGAGAACATACCAGAGGGAATGAGCTTCTAAAAATATGGCTCCTGACCTCTCCTCCTTGTTCTGCCTAATTTTAGTGCTGCCTCAAAGAACAATTCAAGGCTGCTGAGCAATTTAGGTAGCATGGCAGTATATAAGGCCCTCTTGTTTCCTGAGAAGCGGCTTTTATCCACCACAAAGATGTCTTAAATTCCACATTGAGAAGGTAAATACCAGGTCTGGACCAAGTGTGTCAGTTGGGAGAACCTTAATTTATCCCAGCTAGGAGTCTGACCACTCTACTGGTATATATCTATCTATCTACTCTGCTGCTGGTATTTTATGCTGGGAGAAAGCACAGCTCCAGTACTCCAGTTGCCTGATACTGTCTCTGCTATTTTTCACCATACACTTTAATTATCTCCAGATACTCTGATCTAGCACTGGCAACAGTTTCTGCTGCTTTAGCATCATCGGTAGGACAGTACCACACCAGATCTGTGCAACTGCTCTGGATCTGAATCAGCCAAGTAGCCCTTATTAACCTGGAATTCCCAGTGCCTCAACCCAGAACAAGCTCTGCAGCCTTTAAACACGGACCTTCAGTCATGTGGTTGGACATGAACCTCTATTAGATTAAATCTTGGTTGTAGTTTGTGACATTTTTTAAACCATAGCTTTTTTAAAAATACATTCTTGTTATCAATGCCTCTGCCTTGTATTCCTTTTGTATTCTTAAGAGTCTGTTGGTAGGACAAGGCTGTGAAAGGGGAAGCTGCCAGTTTGCCAATCTTGTCTTTGAATATGGGAAGGCCGTCAGCTGAGTGTCAGAGGATTTCAGTTTTGCCCCCCCCAGTGCTTTCCACTGAATCACATTTTGCTGCCACTGGAAAGTCACAGACTAAGGGCACTAGCAGGTTTTATGAGTTGGAGAATCCTGTAAGCAGCTTTGTTAGGCTAGTTACTGTCCTTTGAAACTTCCCTTTTATCCTTTTGGCCTAAGTTTGACAAGATCTTCGTTAAAAGGTGCAGTTGTGAACTAAAATCACTGTTCCAGGCTCACCGCAGCCCTTATAAACTCACTGCTTTCTTCATTGGTGGTCTGTCCTCATCCTTTGTAGAAAAGCGAAAAAGTGCATGAATCTAAGAAGCCCGTAGAAGTGCTGCAGGGTAAAAGATATGACCCTTTTATCACTGCAGCTGTCAGCTTAATTTTATTTCCATTTTCTCCCTAATTCGCAATTTTCAGAAGAGCAGTTGAAAGGCAGAGATGGCATATGTAGATTACACACATCCAGAGACATAGTGCTTTGATTGTTCTGTTTCATGAGGTCTTTTCTTAGCTTGAGCGAAATAATGCTTAATCCCCTATAACCCCTGCCAACTTGCTGGAGGTGAGTACGTCTGTTCTTGCCACTCTGAGCAACTTTCTGTGTCTGCCTTTGCCTTATGTCATCTTCACGTTCATCTTTCAGTCCTGTTCCCTCTCTCAAGCAATGCCAAGGACTGACAAGGCATCTCATTAGTGTGATGGTCTTCTCATCTTTTCTCCTGACAGAAACATTTGATGCCTCTTGCAGTGCATTTAACTACTGTTGGGACTCTTCAACTAATCATGTTATTTTGTGTCTATGACATTTTTATACCTAGACTATATGGCTATAAATACTTAATTTTGGGAGATGCTTGTCATTTTCACAGCAAAATAAGATAAATTTAATAGTGCTGCATTGGGCTTTTCTTTTTTTCTCTGTATGTGTTACTACTACAATTGCAATCAGTCATCAAGGCCAGGGTATTTCAGGGGGAGGATGGGGATATAATTCCAAGCACAGCAGGGTAGTTGAAATTGATAAATACTACCTGTCTGTCTTTTAAAATCTTCTGCTCTATATGGTCTCATCATCAGTTTTCTGATGCGTTTATGATTTGTACCATCCATTTATGGTTTGAACTCCAATCTCCTGAGGGATATCTGCACAGTGGGGAAAGGAATGGTGCGTGTGGAAGTGTGATGAATTCCTGACTCCAGAGAGCAGTTACAGTTTTAAAGGCTGGAGGCAGATCACACAATAATGTCTATCTAGTTGGAGATGAGGTTAAGACTTCTCTTCAGAGATCTTCTGTCAAGCTGCTGCTGATGTTTGCAGACAAGAAGCTCCTACCTGGGCAGTTCTCATTTGTACATATTCTCCCATTACAGACACCCATTATTTGACCTGTCGGATCCAAGAGTGCTCAGAGACCAAAAAGACTGGGCCATTTTCACGCTCCATTGACATCAGCTCCCTTGTTGTTCAGGATGAATATATCTTCCTGCAGGTATGTTGGCTTGATACAAATGTGATGTGAATTCTGCCTGTGCAAGGTGTTTGTTCTGTGCAAGAGAGGAGGGATATTCTTAGGACAAGTGCATGGACCACAGGTCATAAAAGTTGGGACTCTATAACTGCCCACTCTAGATTAGCTGTGCAGTCTGGGGCAAAACAATTGATCTCTCTGCTCATGAATTGTCTCATGGTGAATCTGATATATTCTGGAAGTTCATCAATAAACATAAGAGTCCATGGGTTTCACAGAAGCTCTAACTTGCTGTTATTGTGGCTGCTTGGAAAATAGAAGCTAGTGATGAATTGGAGAGAACAGAGAAGAACAAAGGAAAGGTGTTGAGTGATCGTTTTAACAAATTGAAAGGTTTATGCTGATTTGGCAGTCAAGTAATGCTAATGGAGTGAATAAAGATTTGCAGTAGGAGGTAAAATAGCAGAGGGATTGGAAAAAGGATGTTCTAGGACAGCTTCAGGTTGGAAGATGGCTGTAAATACGTCAGCTAGTTGATAATCATTTTGGAGATGAGGAGGAAGTGACAGAAATGGGTAAAGAAACTACATGGTTTTGAGATTTTCTAAGAATACATGGGCTGGATGGAACAAGGGTCTCTCTCCCTATTTCATACCTGTGGAAGTGTGAGAATGAATAGTACGGTATGGCGGAACACTGCTTGAAGATGTGCCATTTGCGTGAAACTGGGAGCCAGTGATTTCAGGTCATAGAAGGCTCAGGAAACACAGAGATTACAGACATGATGATGTTAAGTGCTTGTCACCAATGCTGAAGAGGGGGAGTGAGATGAGATGAAATGAGATGAGATGGAGCTTGGATCCAGGTGGTGCAGAAAAGACATATGCTTCCCTTTTTGAGCAAGCTTGGGTTACATTAAGCTTCTATTTTGCTTCCTTGGGGGAACATTTTTCTTGAATGTATCCAAATTATAAGTTCTGATCTGTTTATTTATCTTAGAAGTGGGAGTTTAAGTTGGAAGGCTGATAGTTCTGTGCTGGGATTAGGTGAATAATTGGATCCATGTGACCTGGGAGGGCTGCAACGTGGAAATTGCATGCGCTTGGGTAATATTGGCAAACTTCTCCTCCTGTGAGTAGTGGAGTCTGCTGTTCTGGAGATGACTGATTGCTGTGGGAGCCACAGTTCCCCTCAGTCCCCAATGAAACCCAACCTCCTACTGCTTCCTTTGGCATCATAGGGAGACATGCTGCTAGCTTTTGTAACTTAGTAAGTCATGATTTCACTAGAAGCAATGGCTTTCCAATTGGAAAGTGCTCTACTCTCCAAGGAGTGTTTTAGAGAGACTCTCTTAATCTGGAGGATTTTGTCTGTGGCTGAGAGTGGTGTGGAGCAGCCAATTTTTTAAGACTAGCATGAGACCTTACAGACATTTCTCATTCCACAGCTCCCACCTGTGTTGAAACAGGACTGCTCTGTTTAGAAAGCCGGGCTTGCAGTGAGGACATCTGCCTGGTGTGTACATTCCTCTGCCTCAAATGAGCATTGAGAAGCTCACGCTAATAGCTGCTAGTTGCTTCAAGTTAAGGAAAAGTGTGTATGCATAGAAACACATGCATGTATGTGTATTTAATACTTCAAGGATCTTGAATATCCTTAGCAATGTTTTGTTATAGCTTAATGGGTGTTCAAAGTGGAAGTCATATAGTCACACTTTTAAAAATTCTTAAATATACACACTGAACGTTCCTGCTGCTTTGGGCAAGAGACTCTCCCTTTGACAGGCTGCTTATCACTTTCCCTCTCTTTTGTATCACACTTGCAGGATTTCTGACTGTCCAGCATCTTGTCGTAGGTAGCTGCAGAAACTGGGCATGGCTTGAGTCCATGTAGTACTCGAGTAACACGCAGACACTTCAAATTCACAGCACACACTCTCTGAGCTGAAGGAGTGTTAAATCCACCATGTCCAGCATACGGTCGATGGGCTGTGCAGAGTGTTTGCTCAGTACATATGTAGGAGCGCTGGTATGTCCTGGATGTATTAGTCTCACAAGCAATGTGATATAGCTGCCTACTACGGGATGTGTCACATTGACTGTGTGTGTGTATCATTTTGTCTAGATAATCTTGGACGGAAATGTGGGAGCCAGCTCCTCTGAATTTCAAATATTAGACAAAGATGAATAAATAAATATGAAATTAAATGTTAAGAACCTGGTGAGGTTTAATAGCTGCATGAAGGATGGGTACATGGGTTCTGATCTGAGGTCTGTGATGGAACAAATCAGAAGTAATGTCTTGGAGCAGAGAGAGGAACTTGTTTCTTTTAACTTTTGTCATGAGAACAGTAGATTTTTAGTCTAAACCAGTAGTCTATGTTCCTCTAAAGTGAGTGAAGAGATCAAAACATTCAGGGACAATTTATCTTCTCTTATTGTACCTATTGCAGGATGAGAAAGGTCTCTCTGAATACACCTTTCTCATTAATATTAGAAGGAACCTAAGTATAGCTTAGAGAAGACCCCTAACTTTTTGACAACTAAAATTAGGGAAGATGAATCCTAGCTATTAATATTTTTTTAATTAGCTGCATACAGTTATTTACCAGTGCCTATCCATTCTAAACAAGTTGATGAACAAGCCTGTAGTGTCAGGTTCTTGGGCAGCATTAACCTGTGTAACTATGTACTCAAAGCAAACATGATACCATGGTCCATAATGGATGGGAGAAAGAAGAATACAGAAAATGTTACAGTGCCATTACAAATCAATGATTCCTTATTGAAAGCTGTTGTGCATTCTGAAAGGATCTTGCAGAATTGCAGTGCAAAGGATGAAAATGGCAATAAACCTATGCTTGAAAAAAAAACTTGCCCATGAAGAGAGTTTAAAAGACTGGGACTGCTTACCTGGCAAAGGAGATAAATAACATAGCATATGATGAAAAATGTAAAAGGTAGTGAAGAAGGAAGGATGAAATAGCTGCTGAGAGAGCGAGCAGGATGAATAAAACAGTAGGTGAACTCTCTGAATTTCTTGACTGACTTTCTATTTGATCAATCAATAGTTATTTAAGGATGCCTCACGCAACACTAAGATTGGATAATGCTACATAAATTGATACATTAAGAAAAAGTCCTGCCCTCTCTTGTGTGTATAAGTTTTCATTCAGTTCACAGGATTGCTCTGATGTAGACAGGAGCCAGTATCATCATCATCTTTCATGGTTAATACTTAAAATGCATACAGCTTGCAGAGCAGGTCATTTATTTGTGTGAAAACCTTGGAATGTGTCTGAATTTATTTACCACACCAAAAAGGAGCTAATTTGATGAGCAGCTAATTTGATGTGCCATTAAGGTCAGTGTCAGTGGTGTTCGTGTATATAGCTGTGCAGAAGGGGAGCCCATACTTTCTCTACAGCTGTAATGTGCCTTTTGCTATAGCTGTACCACACCTTTCCTTATTGCTGCCTTTCAGTACTCACTACTAAGATAGTATCAGTTTCTGAACTTAGATGCAGCGACAACCTGCAATAAGTTTTGACTTCCTGGCAACTACCTGAACTGCTACAGTATTCTCATGTGCAGAGCCTACGTTATGAAACCCAGTGGTCAGGGTTAGTGTTTTATTTTATGTATGAATCTAGTGTATTGGTATTTTGTAGAATTTCTATAGTAAAAATAAGTCACAGCACACAATTCCCACATGGGGAATTGTGGGGAAAATACTTTCCAATACCTTGTATCAGAGTTTCTAATGGAACTGCTCAGGTTGCTGTAAAGAGTCTAAAATGCAATAGGTTTTGATGAAAATGGGGATTATTTTCCAGGAAATTCTGTTTTAACTGAGAAAACATTGTCTGGAGAAAAATTTGTTATTTTCCTATACATAAACAAATAACATCAATACTAGTTAGTTCTTTAAAGAAAAGACCAGGAATGATCTGTGTACAGTTCTTTGCCAACTTTGCCAGGTGAAAACTTTCCACTGAGATTGCAAGAAAGCATGAGCAAATGTTACCACTTATTGCAGGGAGTGAGGAGAGTCTGGGCCAAAAAACATTCAGTACAGTGTTGCTTACTCGTGGTGATCTGAGAACTCCTAAGGGGGTACGAACGCCGCAGTGTTCTCTGGAAATCAGCTTTGCTCTGGGACAATGTTTTCTGCGGAAAGCGACCTTCTTGGGGACAGACCTACAGCTGCCATAGAGAGCTAATTATTGCTAAGTAGTCGGTCCCAGTCACCCCAAAGGTTATGTGTAATAGCTCAGTGATTCTGCTGGGTGGTTGGAGTCTGGTGCTAGATGAGCCTGGTCGCTGGCAGGGAGTGATGACATTCCTGACATTGGTGCAGACCTATGTAAGGACTGTATTTTCCTGGGTGTCAGGAGAGGGACATTAACAATAAAAGAACTCTTCGGAATGTGCGACGTGAAGACTGCTGGCAGTAATGTGATAGCGCTTTTGGCCTAAGGATGTGAGTGAGACAAAGTTTACAGGGAGAGGTAGTATTTTTTATGAGAATGGAATTGATAGAGTTAGAAACGGGACGGATAAGCTTTGGGCATACTCATGAAATCCTAAGGGACTTGAGGAAGGATTCGGTCTTGAAAATTGTCCTTTTTTTTTTTTTTTTTACCCCCAGCTACAGATGTAGCTCTCATAAAACACATTTTCTCCCTCTATTAATCTTGTTGTGTTTTCCTTGTGTAAACCCTTCAGTGTGTGGCTTTCCTCCCAGAGGTCATACCAGCCTAGTACAGCATCCAGTTAACACTGTCCCGGTTCCTCCCTTAAACTTCTGTCTCTGTCAGCACTAGATGACCCTCAGGGTAACTTAGGCCTTTTTGATTTGAACTAGCTGTAAGTCAGTGCAGAGATGTGTGGATGGGTGATTAATACCTATCTTGATTGCTTTTTATGTCTTTATTTTTCTCTGGGATGATGCAGATTCTGCTGTCCCAATGGAGTGCAGCTGAAGTGGATCCGAAATGTGGCTTGGTCTTTCAACACTTCCCATGGCAGTGACAAAGCTCCTGGGCATGGAGGACTCTGAGATTTAGAAGCTGATATCTGGTTTGAATATGAGGGAGATGCTTGTTTCCTCTAGCAGTCCAAACAGCTGTCTTTGAGGATGAAGACTCTCACATCTGCCTTTGACTGGTGGCCTTACCTCATAAGGACTCATAAGGAATGACACCTGCAAGCTCTGTTTGAAAAGGGCTGGCTGTTTTCTTCAGACCCTGCTCTGTTCCCGCTTTAAATGGGAAGTTCTTTGCACCATTAACCAGACAGGCATGCTGAGAGGCAGTGCATTATCACTTTCCAATGCCTTTAAAGAGTGGGAACATGGGTGCCCCTTCTCTTCTCCATTTCTGAGGCATCATTTATCAAGGATTTTAACTACAGGCTGAAATTCGTAAGAGGGTCTTGTCTGTCACCTGGCCCCTCCTGCCATTTCTCCTCTTGGGAAGCTTTCTTGGCAGCTTTCTATGCGGTTTCATTTGTGATTCAGTTTTCTGGGAACTGCACATGTCTCTCTGGACCCCAGATTCCTTCACGTCGTGTTCTCCCGGGACCTGTGATAGTCCCATGGCTGAAGAACTAAGCAGCTCTAGTGGTTGCCCCCCCCCCCCAGCGTATCTATTTTTTTATTTTTTTGG
>NW_010406359.1:44193-54127 GCF_000710305.1 Buceros rhinoceros silvestris | reverse complement strand
CTGGTGCGCCCCCCCCCCTTTTTTTTTTTTTCTGAGATTGATGTGATGAAGAAAGAAAGGAGTGTGAGGGCAGCTGGGAAGAGAGTTTAAGTCAAAACTTACTGATCATGTATCTGGCTTTTCTTCACCCTCTGAAGTAATTTTGTGCTTAGAAGACTTTTGCTTAATTCAGAGAGTTGCACTAGTGAGAGTGAGAATGAGCAAACCCAGAATTTCTCCAGATGTTCTGTGGTGCAGCTAAGTGTGACTCTTACAATACACATCTGAATAATTCCTCTGGCTCAGAGGAGCAAGCACTTCTGCCAAAAGCTCTTGAACCAATTCAGTCTTCTTATGCATCAGAAAGTCTCCTTAAAAATATGCAGATGTCAATATTCACCCACAGTCACCGATAGCTTCTTCTAGAAGCTATGGATATTGCCCTTTTTGAATGTCTGAAGTATCATCAGAGTGTGTCCAAAATTTTCTGAATTTATAGCTGACGTTGTTTGATGCAAAATGGCTTTTGTAGAAAATTCCCTTCTTTTTTTTAATCTGAATCAAATTCTGTTTTAATCAAAGTGGATATATTTATGAGAACTTTTTTTTTCAGGCTCAGTAAAAAGAAAAATATTTATTAGCCTTAGAAATGGGGTGGGGGAACATTTCTCTTTAAGATTTTATAAAGGGGGAAAAAAGTTCCTAGTTCTATAAACTAAATATGCCTAAGCTTAGCTCAGAGAAGTAGTTTATTACCATTACTGGGTGTAACTGTGGTTATTTAGGAAAACCTGGAAGTGCTTATGTTTAGTAGGACATGAGTGTGTTTCAAGTTGATTGGATATTTAAGACAAGGCTAAATCAGCATATTTGCTGATTTGAAATCAGTTACCAGGTGAGTAGATTCCAACCAGCAGCCACAGCTGAGATTATGTCAATTCATACAGATTCCTGACTTCAGTTCTCAAGAATTCAATTTAAAAGCATAAATAAGGAATAAACTTCCCCAGGAATAAAGAAAGGAAAAATTGTTATTAGGGGTTTTTTTATGTGAAACTTCTCAGCAGTGAAACAAGGTGGGAGAGGAGAAATTAAACTTTGATTTCCAGTCTAGAGCCTTCTCTTTATTTTCATAGACGCTAAATACACCATGTTGAAATATAAATTTCTTTCCTCCATTTTTTAACTAGGAGCCAAAGGTCTTTACAGAAATCAATCCATGCAATTTATTTTTAACTTCACCCTGCTTAGCTACGATTGATTTTTATCTTTGCAATCAATGGTAGATAAAACAGCTTGGCGGGACAATGGAGCATTCTCCAACATGTAGGGTTTGGTCTTTGAGTCTTTTATTGAAGAAATCATTAAAAGCTTATTATGAAACTAATAGGATGAAGACGTTTAAATGATGAACATGATTACACCTGTTTTACTGGTGAATAATGCCTGCCACAGCTGATCTTCGCTTGCCCCTGTTTAAAATGCTGGACAGCACTCCAGTGGGGGAAATTAATCCACACAGATGAAAGAAAGTGCCTCCCAAGTGCTAGTTAAAAGCTCTTCTTAAAGCAAGACAGGCAGTAAGTAGTTAGCTGCTTTCCTATTCACTGCTGGGTGCTTTTCATCCCTTTCTAGCACTGTTTCATCTTTGCTGTGCCAAACATCAGATTTGGAACTTGAACCAAAATATGTGTTGATAAAAAACTATTAACATTTTCATTTATTTATTTTTTTTATATTTTCTTTCTAGGGCTTTTTGTGCTGTACTTCCTTTTGTTACTCTCTCCCCTCCCCGCATGTTGTCTGGTTTATCAGCAGCATCTGCAGCTGGAGATGTAAAGGATTACCTTGGCAAACTCATATGTTGCTTCTGAAATCTTTCAAAGGCCGATTTAATGTGTACAGGTCTGCTCTTCTCTTAAGATGCTTTCTGTGTGGGCAATGTGCATTTTCAGCTCTAACATGACTCATGTTTTGGTGTAACCATGCATCAGGAGTTGCTTTTAAAACAAATCCAGTATTTTCACTCAAGATGACTGTCCTATAGCTGAGTCGTCATAGCTCCGAGGGGAAAGGGAAGCAAAGAGGGACTGGCCCAGTATAATAAATGCTCTTTTGTCTTAGCAAATTTTCAGTGATGCATCTGACACTCTGAAAGGTGGCATGTCTTCAAAGCCTGCTGAATGCTACCAGTTGGCTTGAGGGCACTTTCTGCACAGAAGCACTAATCTGTCTATGTCTGTGCAGCACACTCAGGTAATTGCATATTGCTTTAGTGACTGTGCAGAGGATATGATGCTAACAAAAAACACAGGGGAACAATTCAGGTTAGATGGTACCTATCATGATGTGATTTATGCTGCTTCAGTGGAGAACCTCAGTATGCAGAAGTATCTGGAAGTTGGTGGGCCATCAAGAAGGAAGACCGTTAGACTAGGTTTGTGCAAATGTGTTCTTCCTCATCTTCTGAATCTCTTGTGACTGGCATTGTGGTTAGGCCTGTGAGAGGAGGCACAATTTTTCAGTCCTCAAGCTGGAAAACTGTGCAAAGCATAGACAGTAGCTGGCTCTGAAGAACACCGAAATCCCTTGTTAAAGGTGTGAGTGCAGCAGCCGGCCTACTTAACTCGTCATCACTCCTCCATGCTTTAATCCACAATTTGATTTAGGATATTTTATGCCCAGAAAAAGGAGAAAGGGTAACCGAAGTTAAAGGAGCAAGGAGGGATGCCAGGGCATCCTGTGGAGAAGGAGAACCCAGATCTGGGATGCTGTTACGATACTGACACAGTGTTTCAGCTTTTGACTTTTACCAACTCATTTTCTATTACTGGTAAAGAGGGAACTCTACAAGCAGAGGAAGTCACCTTGGAAAAGAAGTGAGGGGTTTATTGAAAATAACATCAGCTATGTACTATCAACTACTTACTATCGACAAGGAACTTTACCATTTGTTTCTGTAATGGACAGAGTCACCATTTACAATGCTTAAAGTGGGAGCTAAATTGCAGGAATCACAAACATCGAAACATGTCTTGTCATTGTGGATTGATCTGTTGTATTGCCAATTCTCTTTTGCTTTGAATATTATCAACAGTGTAAAAAGGAGATGACCTGCTCCAGTGACAGAAATGCCCTGTTTCTGTGCAGGGCAAGTGATTGGGATTGTTGTACACCACCCAGGCTGGTCAACAATGTAAAAAGAGCCTCCTCCATCCTCTTTTTAGACATTAGCTTAGGAAGTGTTTGCTATCTGTATGCTATCACTGTTTCTCCACCAAGGCTGTGCCTCTTATATGTGATGTGTCATTCTCAGCATCAGTGTGTGTTCCTTTAGGCTTTCTGCAAGTTGTTTGAGCAGCAGGAGGCAGATGGGGTCTTGCTTAGCCCAGGATCGTTTCAGAGGTTTGGTAGTTCTGTGTTTGTTATATCAATACCTGCCTCACATGGGAAATTACAGGTCACATCATCAGCTAGCCAGGAAGATGAGAAGAAAGGCTGGTCACTGTGGACTACAGTTCCTGATGTCATTTAGGGTGTCTTTACATTCTGGGCACTCATAACTCTTTCCATTGGCTTTCCTAACTCTTCCGGATGACACCTTTTTTTCATTTAGATGAACATCTATCTAAGGGAAAAAAAAGAGAAACAAAACTTGCCCTTAAAGAATCACATTAAGTCATTAAACATGAGAAATACCTTAATGTGTTTGTAGACATGTCACACTAATTATGGAGATGAATAGATTCCATGACAGATTTTCTGTAATTCTCTGCAGCCTTGTGAACATATTTGTTGTCTTCTATGTTTAGTGTCCTCTGTCTCGTTGCAGGTCAGGAGAGGGGATGAGCCAGCACATTGAAACATTCAGGGCTTTTAAAGAGAAAATTCTCATGTTTCTGTTCTTAAGTGTCAACTGATGTCAGTGAGACTAGACTTTTGTCTTGAAACAAAAGGTGGAGGTATCAAAGAAAAGTAATAGATCATGAGTGGAGGGAGGAAGAAGGATCACAGGTTAGGAAAGACAGATGTGTTTAATGACAAACACATTTGTCCAAATAAATCATTTCCACTGGCTAGAAGCCCAATTAAACACATAAAGTAGAAATCCAGAAAAACAGATGAACGAACCAGTCATTTGCAAAGGAGGAGGAAAAAGACAAACCCAGCTAATTCTGTACTGAGCATGACAGATGAGCTCGCAGCAAATAATTGTGTGACACTCATCAAATACGAACTAAAACAAGGCATTAGAGGGCAAAACACTGTCATAATCTCTGGTATTTACAGTGTTGGAGAGTTTGCTCACAGGAAAAGGAAAAGTTCATCAAAATAAATTAGGCTGAGCCTTCCAAAATTCATTCTCTACCTCAGTGCTTGCCAAAACTTTATTGAAGGCTTGATCATTTTTTGGACCTGTTATAACCGTCCATGTAAATCATGCAAAGATGAGGTCCTGGCAGGGAAAAGCTTCACACAACTCCTGCCAACAAAATTGTGGGTGGCTTCATATTAACTATCTCAGAAAGACCATAGACCACAAAAGTTTCTATTTCTCAACCTTTGTCAAGGTGACCCCGTCCAGGTAGAGGACCGAAAGGGAGTTAAGCTAATGCGTAGTGAACTTAAACAGTGTTTGAATCTTAACTTTCTGCCTTAAAAAACAGATAAATAAACAAGCGAACAAACCCAAATGAAAAAATCCTCCTGGTACCAGTTGACATAAAGCCAAAAAAACCTATGTGAAATCTTTTGACTGTGCAAGACTTGAAGTAGATTCTATCTTGGCACAGGGAAGGAATTTGATGGCCCCTTGTTATTTCTACCACTCTGTGTTCATGTGGGTAACTTGAAGATGGTTGGGCTGTTCCCAATGTTAATTAGTCATGACAACAATTAAAATGTAAATATTCCTGTCTTCATCTTAAAGACAAGTTGATGACCATGTCTCAGCCCATCAGAAGAGGTGGATATTGAACCCAGGGTCCTTACCAAGTAGTCACTGGGCACATTCAGTTCAGTCCTGTGTGGACTCTGCTACAAATAATGAATCTGGTACTGAAATCAAGAGTGGTGTAAAATGAGATCATGTGGCAGTTATGTCCTTTGAGAATTTGGATCTTCCTCTGGAGGTCAGAAATATCACCAAGAGGGGATATTTAAATATTCTCCATAATATTTAGGTAATATGACCTAGAAGTGTGGGATCCTTTGGCCAATGCTTGTACAGCTGATAGAAGGATACAGTTACTGCAAACGTGAATTTCTGCCTTTGAGCTGGACTAAGAGTGAGTCAACAGCGTAGTCTGTTCTCTCTGAGAAAACTTGATTTTGATGTGGTAGTATTAGATGGAAAAGACATCCTTCAGAAAGAACACTCACAGCCCTTTCACCATCCTCACAGCTGGAGAGCAGGACCTTGAAATGCTCCTGTGCTAATCGACAGTGCACTTCACATGAAGTGAGAGTCAAGTCACTCCTGTTCTCTCCCTGTCTCTGCCACTGGCTTGTTTTGAGGTTGTAGCTAAATCGCTTTAGATCTTCATCTCTGTATTTCCCCCTGACTTTAGCTATGTGTTGTCTGTGTAGAGTTTGTTTGCTGTGATAGGGTTTATTCTACTGCCTTACTATGTGGCGTGTGGTATAATGGTAGTCATTTTTTTTTTGTTTTGGGAGCATTAGATGCAGCTATGAGAACATTACAAGTGAAAATGAGAAACAAGCAGAAGGAGAAGTCTTAGTGTAGAATTCTGTCCTATTTCTAAACCTTTCTTTATTTCCAGTTCTTCAAACTGTCAATAGGGAAGCCTTATCTTGAGTTGATTAGGTATCAGATTTCATGACCTGTAATACCGTGTCCTTCAAATGACAGCTTCTCTAGGGAAGAGAGTCACTATCTAGAGGTGATAGCGTTGCTGAGAATATAATTGATGCTGTAGCAATATTCCATGTAGACTTATTCTGAAATATCACTGTCAGATAAAAGGAAGTATTATCTTGAGTTGATTAGGTATCAGATTTCATGACCTGTAATACCGTGTCCTTCAAATGACAGCTTCTCTAGGGAAGAGAGTCACTATCTAGAGGTGATAGCGTTGCTGAGAATATAATTGATGCTGTAGCAATATTCCATGTAGACTTATTCTGAAATATCAGATAAAAGGAAGTGTATCTAGGAACTTTCTATTAGCTTTATTGGAAACTTAAGACACCAACAAATAACATTCCATATAACAGGGAGGTGCTTTGTATATTGTTGTATCTTAAAACCTGCAAGTCTACCAAAGCAGCAGAATATAGGAAATTCACCCATGTAAGCTTTGTTGTAGCCAGGCCTGAACTGGTGCCAGAAAGAACACCCACAACAAGAGCAACTAGTGACAGGTTTAAAATCCCGTGTTTTACCAATTCTCAGGGCTAGATCTCACCGATGTGTGGCATTTATGTGTAGCCTTTACAGCTCATTCAGTCTGTAAAACCTCAGATTTGGATGTCTGTCAGTTAGCCCCCACATCCTCATTCAGAGTACAATTTCAGAAAAACAGTTTCATAGTGACAAAGAACATCTAAGAGCTTAGCTAAGAGCTTAGCTTTCCAAGAGTGCATTCATTGCATTTAATTGTTTGCATTAAATAGTGCTAATGTGAAGCTCTGCTGTTAGTCCCTGTAAAAAAGTTACTGGAAAACAACCCTGGACCCAAGGGACTTGTAGTGCAAACAGACAAGGCTGAGAAGCAAAGGAGAAATGACTTGCCCAAGGTAGCTGTGCTGGAACCATGTTATCTTCTTTCTTCCACTCAAGACCTTAAACTTTTTCCTTTTTTCTGAGACGTTAAAATCATGCTAGATTTGAAGCATGAGAGGCAAAATGGAAAGTTCAATACTACAGTTTAAGTAATACTACAGCCCTCTCAAGTCTGGGATTTCTTTGGAGTTACACAGATGCTTTTAGGGAGAGCTGTTTAGGTCATAGAAAAGATATCTGAAAGAAAGGCTGTGAAACCCTCTTGGAGGTGTCGGTGTAGAGTGTCTTGGGATGGTCATCACTCACTTTCTTTGGTGTTTCCACAGGTGACAGCTGGTGGAAGAGCAAATTACTATGTATCATACAGACGGGAGCCTTTTGCGCAGATTAAATTGCCCAAATACTCTCTTCCTAAGGTGAGTGCACCACGTATGAACACAGGCACTTAATATCTGGAGTAGCACAGCTTGCCCAGTACTGAAGCACCTCAGTGGGGTTCCTCTCTAGAGAGCTCTGTTTGTTGTGCTACATGAATGATTTTTCTGAAGCACAGGTTGGGATCTTTACCTCTCTCTGCCTTCGATTAGTGAGTGTTTCAGGAAGAACTGTTTTCTTTTTTCCTCTGTGAAGAGCAAATAGGAATGAACAGGTACCCCAGACAACAGAGCTCAAACTACTGCAGTCTCTATACGAGAGAAGCACAGTGTGTAATAGCTCCACTGACCCCATTCCTATGGCTGGATGTTCCCAAGAAGTCCTGGAGGTGGAGTTGGCTTCCCAAAAGTGTGCCTTATTGATGCTTTGGACACACAGAACTACTGTATGATGCTGCTTTGGAGACGACTGAGATGGCCTAAGATTAACGCTGACTGGCAAAGCTGGAATGGAGGGAAGTTAGTACTTCTCGTACATCTGTGCCTGGATTTACCTTCTTAGGCCTTACCTTAGCTTTCTACTAGATCAAATGATGCAAGGCTCAGCAAGCATTTTATGTCCCTAGAATTATACTCAAATTCCATGGTGTAGTCATTGCTTGGGATCATCTATAATGGAAGGGACCAGCCTTTCTGATGCCTTGGCTGGATACAAGTTTTTAAGTAGCCTAATGAGCAGTTGAGACCACTGCTGCTCTTTGAAACTCCAGAACGGCTGTTGAGTTGCTGCCACAGAGGGCTGATAAGCAACAGTAATGGCCTTCACCTTTCTTCCACAAGTGAATATTTTGGTGGAATTATTGTAAGACAGTTGGCTAGACTTCTCTTGTAGGCTGAATCTACCCTTCTGATTGCCTACGGTCTGCCTGCAGTCCAGATATGGCATATTCCCTTTAATTTGTACCTGAAAATAATAGAGAAATTGTGAGAAATTTGCATCTCATACTCCCAGTGTTGCAACTCAACTTCTTCCTATTTGAGTTGATCACAGTCCACAATGTATCGAGATCTGTATAGCACAGGTACAGTTTCTTTTGTTTGTCATTCCACAGTAGTGGTGTGGGATTCAGAACGTCTCCCCACACACCTTTTGGACACCCTGCTGCTATTTTGTCGGGAGAAAAACCGTTATTTATGCTCTCCCCTTATGGAATGGCTTTGAAAGCTGCCCCACATTAAAAAGATAAGTGGGTAGAGAGAAAGACTGCACTGTGATTTTCCTGCTTTATTGACTGATGCTGCCACAGCTTGCTGGCCTGTTTTAAGACAGATTTGCTGGTGACTCTGTTCTGGAATTGTTGGGTAGTATAAAATCAGGGATATTTTTGTCATTTAAAAATCAAACGTACTTTTAAGCTAAGTGTCATGGCAAAGTCTTCTAGCCACATAAAGGAGGCTTGTTTATGCTGCCCTTATTTACTAGAACGTTTTTGCTGTACAGTAATAACTACCCTGCCATCTGTAGATTAATGAACTCTGCTGGACTTGTACATATGTGACGCTGACAGTAGGGTAATGTAATATTTTCATTGTAACTGGTCAAAACAGGTTGAAGTCATTGGGTATTTTGCTTTATTTTCACACTGCTGGACTAAGTTGGATCATCTTTAAGGAATTAGAGTTGTTGGGCAAGAACAAACTTCTTGATTTAGTGTTCCTTCTTTGAGGGAAATGGCAAATCTCCTATTGATTGCACTTACTGAGGCAGAATTAGGCCCTCAAATGTATTTTTCTCCCCATACCAGACTCGTAAGGTGTGTTAGGTCTATTAGAAATAGCCCCATCTAATCAACCCCAACTTTTCATCTAGATACCTCACACAGAGGATTAAGTTGCCTTCTAAGCAGGATGAGAATATCAACCTGATCTTCCCCCAAATACTCTTCCCCAAAATCAGGTCACACTGTCCTTTGGGAGACTTCCAGAATTATGGTTTCTTGATACAGAAAGAGTCCAAGAAATTAATCAAGGCTCCTTGGCACTCTGGGAAAATTTTAAGTAGATACAAATAGATAAATGAAGTCCCACATAACCACCGTGATTTTGTTGCTAGCTGAACCAGTGTTAGTTTGTTTAATAATGGTGGTGAAGATGAAGTGCTTCAATACTCATCACCGCTCTGGAAATCATAGAATCACAGAATCATTTTGGTTGGAAGAGACCTTTAAGATCATCGAGTCCAACCATTAACCCAGTACTACCAAGACACTACAAAATCATGTCCCTCAGCACCACATCTACAGGTCTTTTAAATACCTCTAGGGATGGGGACTCCACCTCTTCCCTGGGCAGTCTGTGCCAGGGCTTCACAACCCTTTCTGTGAAGAAATTTTTCCTAATAGCCAACCTAAACCTCCCTTGGTGCAAGCAGAGGCCATTTCCTCTTGTCCCGTTGCTTGTTATTTGGCAGAACAGGCTGACCCCCACCTCGCTACAACCTCCTTTCAGGTAGTTGTAGAGAGCAAGAAGGTCTCCTCTCAGCCTCCTTTTCTCCAGGCTAGACAACCCCAGTTCCCTCATCTGCTCCTCACAGGACTTGTGCTCTAGACCTTTCACCGGCATTGTTTCCCTTTTCTGGAGGTGCTGCAGCACCTCAATGTCCTTCTGGGAGTGAGGGCCCCAAAACTGGACAGGGTGTTCAAGGTGTGGCCTCACAAGTGCTGAGTAGAGGGGGGACAATCACTTTCCTCCTACTGCTGGCCACATTATTGCGTGATACAAGCCAGGATGCTGTTGGCCTTTTTATCCATCTGGGCACACTGCTGGCTCATATTCA
>NW_010406359.1:43669-44064 GCF_000710305.1 Buceros rhinoceros silvestris | reverse complement strand
CCCCCGGGGCACAATGCTGTATCCTATTCAGCCGGCTGTCAACAAACCCCCCCAGGTCCTTTTCCACTGGGCAGCTTTCCAGCCACTCTTCCCCAAGGCTAATAGCCAACCCTGTAGCATTGCAGGGGGTTGTTGTGATCCAAGTACCAGACCCAGTGCTTGTCTGGGTAATAATTTCTGTGAACCTGCTTTAAAAGAATCCTGAGAAAATGGACTGTCGAATCTCTTTGATATTAAAACTGAACGGGGAAACCCTTGCTGGACCTTCATTCCTGGAAACATTCGAGGTCAGGTTGCATGGGGCTCTGGGCAACCTGATCTAGTTGAAGATGTCTCTGCTCACTGCAGGGGGAGTTGGACTAGATGGCCTTTGAATGTCTCTTCCAACCCTTCAG
>NW_010406359.1:40404-43395 GCF_000710305.1 Buceros rhinoceros silvestris | reverse complement strand
CAACACAGGGTGGACTATTTGATAGCCTGTATATAGTGGAATAATCGATCTCAGAAAAACTCTCAATAGAAGTTGCTATTAAAAAGTATGTTATTAAAAACAGTATATTATATTAAAAATATTATATTATTAGAAATAGAATATGATTAAATTTCACTACCAGTATTAGCTCAAACTGATCCCTATAGCTCAGCTTCAAATAAGTGTGAATGTCCAGTTTTTTTGAAACTGGCTCTTTACCAGTTGGAAGCACAAGCACACTTGTTCAGCATGTAGATGGAAATTGTCATTGCACTTAGCTTGATGTTACACCACAGTTAGTGACTATGAGGACTCCAGGCTCTAAGGTTGTGAAACTTCCATGACTGGTAAAACTGACTTTCAATTTTATAAATAAAAAATGAAACTGGATCAAATTCCTTGAAGCTACCAAAAATGAAGAATGCAGAAAGCCTTTGCCCGGATGATGATCATTAAAAAAATGAAATGCAGAAAAGTCACAATGGTGGTAATTTATTGTCTTGCTCTAACAGAAAATTGTTTAGCATACCTATAATTCATGCTCCATCTCCATTCTTTCATAAGTCATGGTAATTACTACATGTCCCAAAGGGCAAAGAAATAGAGATCCTCAGTAATAGGCCTTTTGTCTTCTTTTAACAGGACATGCATATTATCAGCACAGATGAGAATCAGGTGTTTGCAGCTGTTCAAGAGTGGAACCAGAACGATACGTACAACCTGTATATCTCGGACACCCGAGGGGTGTACTTCACCCTGGCCTTGGAAAATGTGAAAAGCAGTCGAGGACTGGAGGGTAATATCATCATTGACCTTTATGAGGTATGTAATAAAGGTCACCCTAAAAAGAAGAGCAACTGCTTGATAGTTCAAGCAAGTGTAAATCTCTTGCCAGCCTTCCAGGATTTTCATTTGTTTGGGGATCAGCCCGGAGGCGTTTACTGGAGTTGATGCTGAGCCAACTCGTGGGAAAAGATGCAGTGCATCCTGCTGTAGGTGTGACACATGGTTGCTTTTAAGTCAATGACTGGTTAGCTATGTAGCATTTGCAAAGGGAAAACCATTATCCTTCTCATCCTGATGTGGATGTCTACAGAAGGACTCAAAATAATGTTTTTCCCCTTGGACAGCTAGAGACACCTGCTCGCAGGCAAGGAATGTGAATTCTACCTTAGTAAGCATTGAGCAATTTAAGAATTATAAGCGAAAGTTTGTAGGTGCCATTCGCCCAGAATTAATAGCTGGATAACTTCTGCCCTGAATCATCTTCCATTCGGAGCAGACATTCCAGTTCCTGGTTTCTTCAGAGCTTTCTGGTTTTGGTGTGTCATAATTTGCTGGATGGAAGATCTGCTGAGATTCAGGGCTTGGTGCTTTGCAAGCAACAAACAACTGATCAGTAATACCAATAGTAGTAGTTACAGTCTGACTTCTGTTACATGCAGAAATGTTTTTTCATGTAAAAGTTAGAATTATACTTTTTTTTTCAGCCAGAATAATGCCCATTTAACAATGTCATCAATTTCTTCATAAAAATGCAGGTAGTTTAAGGCAATGAGAGAAAAATGCACAAACAATGCATCAATCTGTATGAAGGACAGGGTTTACCTTTTATTTTCACCTTGTTAAATATATTTTCCTGGCTCTGAAAAAAAGAAATATTTCTGTGTTGTGATGAAATGGCTAAAATAAACACGCATCATCTCCCATTCCCAAGCAAACTCTGTATTCCTCAGCTGTGTATCATGGACTTTTAACTGCTGTTAGAGGTCTTCACAGGGTGGTTCAAAGGGTAGTGTCACTCAGGGAGCTTTAGAGTGGAAGGATTTGCATCCTGGCTGTTGCCAGGAAGTTGAGAATTTGTATCAAGTTCCTTCTTCCTGTCTCACAGCTGTGCGAGAGACCAGACTCAACATAAAACCTTACTGAGAACGTTTTGACAGCACCGTATTCTGCTGGGATGGATTCTGCTGACAAAAATAAAAATATTTGGAACAACTCGGTTGATTTTGACAGAATCTGGGAGTGGAAGGAAAGTGAAGAAATAAAGTTTGCAAAACACTAGTGTTTCAGCATATTCAACATTTCCATCTTTTGCGTAAAAGGGATAAAAAAGATAAATACAAGAAGTCCCACGCTGCTTCTGATGGGACTTGCTGTCTGCCATGTTATGGCAATCTAGGGTGGGAGCGGGGCAGACCAGTCCTCCAGCTCACAGAGTTCGTATGTGACATGGTGCATGCTGTGCCTTCAAGTCCATCAGCCAGCCTGCAAGGACTCGAGGAAATCCAAAGTGGGCTGTGTTCTAGGGATTTGCTCTGTGAACATCCTCGTCTTTTTCTTTCAGAGTGAGAGGCCTTTCAGCTGTGCAGGAATCATCAAGACGTACTTGTAATGTCATTCACAGTCTTCTAAGGGTGTATTGAGATTTTATTGCTCTTTCAGAGATCTTCCGCTCGTGAGAGTGATCAGATGGGCCTTAACTTTTGGCCTGTTCTTCCGATGTATTTTTTCATCTCTCTCCATTTTTCCTAGGTAGCAGGGATCAAAGGCATATTCCTGGCTAACAGGAAGATTGATGACCAAATCAAGACTTTCATTACCTACAACAAGGGCAGAGACTGGCATTTGCTGCAGGCACCAAACACCGATCTAAGAGGGGATCCTGTAGTTTGCCAGCTGGTGAGTGACAGACCTTTTCCAAAGCACGACTCCTTCAGAGCTGCTTATTTTAGTCACTGGGCTACCTAAACTCTCCCTGTGTTTTTTCCTCTTGATCTGCTGGGTGTTAAGTGAATTAAGTAGATTTCCTTTTCTATAGCTTCATAGATATTAAGGGAAAAGTCTGACCATCGTTCTTGACTGTTTTTGTGGAACTTGAGTCAGAATAATAAAGTTTCTGGGGAAAAGTGCTCTAGATCAGATGTTGGTAAAAACAAGTGCAGATGTGCTTGCTTGTAATGCAGCATT
>NW_010406359.1:22964-40306 GCF_000710305.1 Buceros rhinoceros silvestris | reverse complement strand
TCTCTTGCTCTCAGATACTTTTATGACATTTATTCAGGAAACGAACGTATGCTGCTATTTGTAACAGCACTAAGAGCAGAGGGCTAATTTTTGGAAGGATCATAGCATCTGTGCGTGGTTGCCAAGGGTTCCTCTGATTTTTAACTTGTTGCATATTAAAGCCTTTGCCTTTTGTTTGTTTCTTGTCAACAGCCCTTTTGCTCATTGCACTTACATCTGCAGCTCTCAGAGAATCCCTATACTTCAGGAAGCATTTCCAGCAAAGAGACAGCTCCTGGGCTGCTGGTGGCAACAGGTGAGAACATAAGTGCTTGTAAGCACTCACCCATACCTCACTGGGAGACTGAAAATATACGAGATGTTTTCTGTTGGTGTAAAGCTTTCAGCTCCGTTTTGGCAAGCGCTGAGCTGATTCACATTAACTCCCATTTGCTAAGGGCTAGGAGAAGGCCTGTGGCCCCTGACTTCAAAAAAAGTTAATGCTTGTTAGGTATTTGTTGCTTTACAATAACACATATGCAGGTCTAAGCCCACACCTGTGAGGGATCATTACCAAGTGGTATTACGAACTCCTCTCACTTGACGTCACCGCAGTCGCTGATATAGGTGTCTACCTGTTTGCTGGAGTTATCATGAATGAGAATAGGGCCTATAATCATGGCTGTGCTCCTAGGATGTATCAGTATGTTCCACCTTTCGAGTAGCAAGCACAGAGTTGTCACAAAGCCTGCTGGTGGAAGTCTGGACTTCGTGAGTGCCTGTCTTGTGTATGGCACCTACTTTCAACTACGTCGTGCTCCAAGACTAGCAGCACTTCATTGACTCTGCATGGGTTGTTGTTACTGTGGGTTGTTCTGCAAAAGAGCCCTTTGGCAGGTTGCAGTGTTTTAATGGAGACCTGTTGTAACGTTTCATGGTGGCAATGGCTGATCCACTGTAATTAACCTGACAAACATCACATGCCCTGTGTCAAACACTAACCAGGACCGATGGGGCTACCAACCACACTCAGAACTTCCACAGCTCTGTGGGAGCTGCTGGGATAATAAAGCACTTTCTGAATGGCTGGTGCCATTGAAAGCTGGTCTCTGAAGCATGTCTAGCATTTTCACAGTGGAGCTTCTACCTATGCTCAAACATGTCCAAATAGCTTAACCATTCTTTCTAAGACTCCTTTGTCCTCTTCAGCCTAGCAGTGGCTTGCAATTATGTCACTGTAGCATATTGCCTATGTGAATTAACACTGTTTCTTCCAACCATTTCCATTGTCATGTCATTCTATGCTTCCTTGTGTCTGTCGGACTAAGCAGAACCTGAAAGACAGGTTCCCTTCATGACATGTGTATCTCGACAAGGGAAATACCATGTGATTTCCAGTTCAGTGAATGGAGTGAGAGAGTTTGGTTTAAACCTCCAGATCTTCCTGTGCATAGCCAAGTGGAGTCATCACTCCTGGAAGGTCACATTTGCAAGATGGATGCTTAGAAGCAAGCCGTACTTATGGTGCTGTGATTGCAGTGGCTTTTTTTTCTTTAACCTTTTAGGAAGCACATAGAGGCAGCAGTTAGATTCTAGGCACCGATCTAACTTGTTAGTAAATGAGGTTCTTTTCAAGCTGCCAGTGCATGGGATGTGAATGCTTTCCCAGTCTAACAATTAACCTTTCAAAGGCAGAATATAATTTTTGTCTTACTGCTTTGTACAAGAAAAAGCCTAACCTGTTGGGAATATCCACATCTGTTTCCACTAACCTGCTTCGCAACAACAGGCATGTCTCACCATGTTGGTGAATGTGTTCCAGGGTGAGCATTGCAACTATTCTCACAAGCATTAGTTGCTCAAACACTGTGTCTTACTCTTTGATTTACAGTGATACATTTCCAGCAATGATTGGAAACTTGGACTCCTGATACGAAGACAGAGGTTAGATTCTTGCAAAGACAAGAACTGTGCTTTAGTATCTAATGTACAGCTGCCAAATCTCTTAATTTGTTTGGAAGTTAGTTATGTTTGAATCCATGTAGCTGGAAGAAACTAGATGGGGAGAACGAAGAGCGTAATGGAACAGGTTTGCACAGAAAAACAGACAGAAAGAAGTGATAGCAACAGAATCTTCCCTTTTTACTTTCTTTCCTTTGGAAAAGTTTTTTCCAGTTTTGATATTTAAAATATGATGATACAAAACCTGCTCTTCTGCCTTCAAGTCAGTTTTGAATTCTTGAGGATTTCACTCATGATGTTTAGCCCTAATGAAAGGGCTGAACAAACCTTTGGACAGGCACAGAAGATTTATCCTTGTGTCCCTCTAGACTGTCTTTATATATGATTGCCCACTGCAGGTTTTCCTTATACTTTCATCTAAAGCAGTTGGTCACTTCTGCTGGTGTCAGGGAAGAAGATTATGTAGAGGGACAGTGTGACGTTTCCTACATCCTGAGCATTGATGGAAGACCCTTCCTTGAATTGTCCTGACTCCCTGAGCCAGAAATTTTATTTTTTGAAAGAGAGTTGTCACAACAATGGCTAGTTGGATTCTGTGATGGTGACAGGAGAGTGTCAACCCGCATCTGGGTTTTAATTTCTCATTTTCCAGCATTAAATGTCAGAAATTTAATTAACATTTTCATTAGTGTGTTTTTATTATGCTCTTGTTGGTGCTACAAATGTGAACCACCTCTCCCTTTGCTGTTTTTGAAGAAAAAATATTAGCTCTCCCTTTCTCCCATGGAAATTACACCTGCTTTAAAAACACTCATGTGGAGGGTGTAAGAGTGGCTCTCTGGGTAAACAATTCACAGGCTTTGAATAAAGAAGTCATGGGTTTGACCACAATATGATGGCTGTAGGTGATTATCATTGGGAGGCTTTTGACGGATTATCTGTCAGCGTTACATCTGCCTGCTTCCTGTGGCACAGAGGTTCATACCACTATAATCCCACCTAGCACTGATTGAAGGTACTTTGACAGACCAACAATCAAAACAGTTACTGAGTGCCTGTGGTAGCTTTCCCCCAACTACTGGGTGCTTTGGGAAGTGGGGAGGTGAGAACAAATTAGTTTAGAGCAGACCTGCATTGTTCAGTGAACCTGGTGCTTGTGGCAATTGTAAATCTGGAAGCAGAAGCAAAACGCTGCCCCACAGGACAGTGTGGGGAATAAGCTAATAAGGTCTATTCAGCGCTTTTGCAAGCTTTTTAGATGTTGGACATCTCAATCTTGCAACTATTGGGGGATGCTCAGAGATTCCAAAGGGCTGAGGATTGAGTCCAAGTGGATTATTTACTCTGCATTAAGGTTTATCATTGTAAGATTTGAGGTTCTCTATGCCATCGCAGACAAGAGACCTTGGACAAAAACCTGTTTCACACTCTGAGATGGTGTCTCCAAATGGTGTTCTGCTGTGCTTTGTCTGTATATGATTCAGGTTGATGTTTGAGGGGTTTTTTTTGCATTGCTTTGATGTGTGGCATATCCATTCCTTAATGCATGGTGGAGGGAAAGTAGCCCACGCTATAAGGCTGTCAGCAGAACAGTTTCCATCATAATGCAAATTCCAAGATTCACATTAAGAAACGTACCAAGTAACCGGTAAGTTTAAACTCACAGTTTAGGACTAGGTCAATGAGAGCAATCAACATTGTTTAGAATGCTGCTAGGTCTGGTCTCTACCTCTCTGTTGCAAAGCCGTTTGACCCACTTTAATTCTCTGAGCCGTTTCTGTCCCCAGATGAGGTTCATACCTAAACAAACAAGATTTCATTCAAGTGGAACTTTTACACCCATAATCATGGGCTTCAGTGGGGCCTGGGCTTCACCTTTAAATTCAGCTGTATTTGTAATTTCCCTTTGTTTGAGACCATCTCCTTTAGACAAGAAGTAGAGGCAATTACCTTACCCTTGACAAAGAATGGCAGATCACAGAGATGCAATGTCCCTACTAGAGCACAAAGACTACAAGTTCAGAGAAAACTGTGTATGAAATTAAAATATCTGGTAGCCAGGAACAGTGGCCACTATTCTGCTGCGATTCTGATGATTTGTATGCTCCAAATAAGCATGGGGTTTCATACACAGATTTTCAAATGTGTAGGTCCTTGCCTCCTAGAGTAAGCCTGCCTTTAGTGGCTTGCAATTATGGGCAATGCTATCTGTTAGGAAAATAAACTGATAATACTGTTTCTCACTTGTAAATGAGTGTTGCCACCTGACCATGGCATTGGTTTTAGATGATAATAGAATCAAGAACGACAGAAAAATCACTGGTCAGGTCAAGTAATTTTGATTTCTTGGGAAAATGCAGTTCTGTGTTTATCCATACAAGAATGTCTGACACTTGTGTTGCAGGCAATATTGGCTCTGAGCTTTCCTACACTGACGCTGGTATGTTCATCTCTTCTGATGGTGGAAATTCCTGGAGACAGGTATGTTTTGCAGAGCAAAGGAAGACATGGAACCTTGTGATATTCCTTTATGTCTTTTAAGTTGTCCCTTCCTAGTGGAGTGGAGCACTCATGCAGTACCTAATTTGTTTGCAGATCTTTGAAGAGGAATACAACGTGTGGTTTCTGGACTGGGGAGGGGCACTGGTGGCTATGAAACACACATCAGTGCCTGTCCGGCACATGTGGTAAGGAAACTAGTTACTTTGAGAAGGTTTCCTGATGGGGATAAGCTGACAGTTGTGCTAACATTTGTGTCACCTGGTCAACATCTGCTAGTGTTTATAAAATGAGCAAATGAGATCATTCCCATCTGTGTTTTACTGTAATTTTGGTTTTATTGATTAATATAATGATTATTATACCGTTTTATAATGACTATATACATAATCCCACACATATATGAATTACTCTTCACACTAGTAATTTACTATGAGACTTCAGGTGGTGTTTCTTTCCCACAGACACATAAATACTGGGTAGGAAGTCATCCTTTGTGCTTCAGGTATTTCTGAGAGGATGTGTGCCTCACTTCTGCTTTTTCTTTACAGAATTTAGTATTAAACTGGTAAGACAGATAAAGGGAGGGAGAGGAGAGAGCAGCAGGTATTGATAAGGACAATAGAGATATATTGCTAACACTGCTGTCTCTTATAGGATTCTTCTATCAATTACCAGAGATACAGAAGTGCCAACTGAATAGAGTTGAAGGTGAAATAGGGCAAAATGATTCTCACTTGAAGATACTGTTTTGCTATAAATGGGTTTTAACGGTCTAAGCACTAAAGATACTGCTCAAAATTAACCTTGCCTTTGCTCCTCTTATTCCTGTGCCAGCTAAGCATTGGAGAAAGGCATTCTGAAATTCAGAACGAACCTTTTTTACAGAAAATGTGTGTATTAGCATCACTTTCAGTCTCTGGTCTTGAGTGAAAAAGGGGCTTGGCTAAGGGACTGACCTACCCAGCTTCTAATGTTGTTTAGAAGTGAATTAGTTAGAAATAGCCTTCAGAGACAACATTTGTGTTCCTGTCTGCAAGATTGAGTTGTCTGTCAGTTTGATGGTTCTAAGTACAGGCTATCTCATTCTCTTCATGCAGAAGAAGAAATGTGGCCTTCAGTCAAATAGAAGAGAGCAATGGTGTTTGGCAACACTGATGAGGTGTTAAGGTTTCCTTTACCTGAGTCATTATTCTACAAAATCCTTTAGTTAAGTAACAGTCATTCCAGAGCTGGAGACAGTCTGTCTTTACCCATCACAAGATAATGTTCCAGAGATGTACCTTAAGAACATTAATGTCTACCTTTTCAGTATGAAAAGCTTCTGGACTTTATAATCCTGACCTGACAGATAACTCTGGGATGACTGCATCATAAATTTCTATTAAAGTTTGAATATGTTGCATTTGAGCACGTTTTTTTACCACCTGAGCTAAAGAAATGACTGCTTTAGGTTTTTTTGTGTGATAGTGGACTGTTAACCACAGGGTATATTGACTCATATTCCTAAGGCTTTCTAATTTTTCTGGCTTAGGGGAACCAAGTTTTCTTTCAGAAGTCTGTGTCTCCATGTGTGATTACAAGCAAGTCATTATATGCAAAGTGAGGGTTGTGATCTTTGTCTTGCTTTCTGGTGTTCACGAAACAGGTTCATTTGTTTTATCATAAGAAAGCTTGTTACAGTCATAACTTAATACACGTAGTCTTACTACGTCAGGAACAGGGATTAGTCTATGCCAACATCTTCTTGCTAACAGCCTCCATAACTAGACATAGAGAGGAGTGTAGTAACTAGGCAGACTCCAGCTTTCTCTCTGTGGTTGGAATGTGGTGTTGTGTGACTTACAAACATTTACTTCTGATATGTAACTCAGTAGTGATGACTATTCCTGAACTGCCCTCAAGAAAGAGGACATCAAGTCCATGTTGAAGTCTTTAGATCAAACCAAGTATGAGCCAAGGCAGGAGAAGTGCGTGTTAGCCAAGGGTAGGTGTCACCAGCAGTAGGTACATCAGGCTGTGGCAAGTTAAGCTCTGGAAGAGTGAATGGTGAGCCACTTACTTACTGAAAGAGCTTTAAGTCATGTATTAACCATTTATTACTATGTTATTCAAGCCAGCTGTAACTGTTTTAATTGTGTCTTACCTCCTGAAGGCTCTTTGGAAGTAAAAAACGTGTTGTATACAGGTGCCCGTACTTAAGATGTTAGGAAAGATTTGGTCACAGGTTGACTTTCCATAGGAGCTAAGACTCCAGTTCACATTTGTTTACTTTGCAGAGGTTCCTTTTGTTCTCTCTTTTCACTAAGTCTCATGAAATGGGATGTGCAGTACTGTGAGAGCCCCACACTCTCTATTAAACAAGATAAGTAAGTAGTGATTTAGAGCTGCTATCGATAAGGTCCAAGAGGTTTCCTCCAAAAGGGTGCCCTTAGGAGTTTTGGAATTTGCTTCATATTGCCTCGGTAAGGCACCTGTTCTAAGGGCAGGAGTGGAATAGATTAAAGGGTGCATTTATATCTATTAGTTCTCAGGCTGAGACATTGTACAGTAAGTTTCATCCTGGTGAAAAGAGGGGTGGGTAATTGAAAAGCTGAGAGAACTTTAGCTAAGCTAATGAAGCATGCTGTTCCCTAGAAATTGAAATGCTATTTAGATAGATAAGAATGGAAGCAGAATAGCATACAAATGCACAGGTGTGTGGGAAGATACATACATTTAAATAAATAGATTTAGGGCAGATAAGCTTTTTGTATGCTGTTGTACTCCCAGCTTTCTGCCTTTGGTCTGTAGTCAGCTTCCTGTTATGGCAAATGTGCATTGTGAATCGGGTGAAGGTGTTTTGGTAGGTGCTGTGAGAGACAGATACTTAGCAAATGGTGACTGCAAGCCTTGACTTTCCACACTAGAGATCTGAGGTTGGTGTAAACCATTGTCTGTAATACTTACTACAGTGGCTTCCTGCTCCCTTGATGGCATCTCACGTAATGTTCCTGATGTTACCTTCTTGGAGTGGAGAGGGTTCAGTTTCCAGCAAGACCGACCATTTCAGACAAATCTGGGTGCTCAGATGCATGGGCACACACACATATGCATCCTCCCAAAACTTTCTCACCTGGAAAAGAAGGCAAACTTCTTTTTTATGCTCCATTTGAAATGAGAAGTGTTTCCTGCTATTCAGAGAAGTTTGTGCCATGATTGTCTCTTTGATAATGTCCATCGAGAGTAATCTGTCAGCTTTCACAGCCCAGGTACCCTGCTGAATTATAGAGAACTCTAACGACCCTGCTGAGAGAGGATCAAATAATTTTATAGCCAGTAAACCTTTGTGCTTCTCTGTTTGTTCTTCCTTTGCTGGTATAATTTGGAGCTAAAATTCTGGGCAGAAATTGTGCAGAAGCAGTTGTGTGGAGAATCTAGGGGCAGAGAGAAACTTGGTTGCTTTCAGAACTGATTGTGGGCGGCAGCTCTGGGATCTGGATGCTGACAACCTGTCTTTCCTGCTGCAGTAGCAGCTGGGTGTGCACCCCCTTCTCTGGCTGCTTTCCCTCCTGCTGTGGGCACAGACTATCAGGGTGATGTGAGGGCTGGGAAGTTGCGAGCTGACCGATGTCCTTGGACAACGTGGTGGGATCTCACAGGCAAGGCCCATCCCACTGCCCCAGCTAGGAGCAGGGCAGCCAGGGGCAGCCGCAGCCCTGGGCATCAGGCAGGTTACTGGGGACAGGGACGGGCTGAGGCCAGGCTGGGACATCACCCTGCCTGTCAGACCCATGGCCAGACATTCCCGTGGTGTCAGTGGGACTCCTGGGCCATAGATGAGGTGGAGGAGGCTATGAGGGAGGCTGGGAAGAGGTGCTAAGGCAGGGGCCACCGAAGTCCTGACCCAGTCTGTCTGTTGGTGTGGTCAGTTAGACTGTTCATTCACCTGTTCCTTTGCAGTTGTTAGAGATAGAGAGGTTGCTGGGGTGTACCTGGGAGTGGGGTTTGCTAATGCTCCTCTGCTAATCTAAAAGCCTGTTGTACTAACTCTAATTCAACCAAGACCCTGTCAGCTGGGCTAGGACACACATACTCTCTGATAAAAACAGAAAGTAAGGCACATGATGTTTGTGGATATGGACAGACAATCAAAACCCACTGATTCACCCTGGCTTATCACTAACAGCGTGAATGCTCTCAGCCTCGAAGAAGGGAATTGTGTTAATTTTAACCAGCATACAACTTTGCTTTACAACTCTAACAGGCAAAAAAGCGTCCAAACTAACCACTGACTGCAGCTAAGTTTGGTTTCCTTCCTCCACCTCTCCGTAAAGTGGAGGTCCACCTCTGAGACGGCTTGCAAAGAAGTATTAATAGGGCTAGAGACATTGTTGCTAATGACATACGGCATTGATACATCCATGGGTCAAAACGATCTGTGACATTGACAGAAATTTCTGTGCATTCAGGCCAGGTCTGTTTATGTTCTGAATGATGCCTCCTGTCACATGCTATTGCGGATTCAGAATCAGGGCTTGGCAATGCCCCTTGATCACTTGAGGTCTGATGTACAGCTGGATCAAGTATATTCATGTCCTTATTGCCAATTTTTATACTTTCTAAGGCTTTGATCTTTCAAAGTATACCAGGAGCATGAATAAGTGGGCTGAGAAATGGCAAAGATTGGTGCCTGCCTATAGATCTAGCTTCTGGAGCTTGCAGAGCTCAGCCAACGTTTAATTGCTGCAGTTGCTCTGGAGTAAGTCTTTTTATGTGTAAAAATCTTCTCTGCTTCTATCCCAGGGTGAGTTTTGATGAGGGAAGATCCTGGAGTAAATACAGTTTCACATCAACACCACTTTTTGTGGATGGATCCCTTGTAGACCCTGGCACAGAGACCCAGATAATGACGTAAGTATAACAGCTTTTAACTTTTAAAAAATGTGATGGCAGGAGCTGTGCATGGAGATTCCCAAGCGCATGGTGAGCCTCATTGTGTGCAGTGCAGCATTATGCAGTGTTACTTGAAGGCATGGTGCTGTTCTGTGGCTTTTGCTGATGGTCACAGACCCAGGTGGGGTGTCCATGCATCCTGTGGCAAACAGATGATGCTGCCAATCTCTTCCCAGTAGTGGCAGGGGGTATAACTGGGAGATATGCTCCCAAGCTGTAGCTTGGGGGTTCGAATAGGACAGCAGATAAATCTGCTTCTCTGGGAAGTCGTGTGTCCCTGGTTAGATTACACAGGAGTTGTGATATCACCATCCCTGGAAGTTTTCAAGCCTTGTCTAGAAGTCACATCTGTCCTGTACTGTAGTTCTGTAGTTGATGACAGTCTGTCTTGGAGTAAGAGTTTGGACTAGTGACATCCAGAGGTCCCATCTCGTAAATACTGCTGAGATTGTGTTCCTTGGTGGCCCAGAGACTACAGTGTTCTTCAGAGGCTGGAGATCTGTATGGTTGCACCTAATGACAGTTCTGTGCTTCCTCCAGTTGTGGACCTTGACTGTCTTCTGAGACTGCTGCTGGGTATGAATATCCTGAAACATCATTGCTTGCTATCTGCAGTGTGGGCTCTACATCTGGTTTTACTCAAGCTAAAGGTATTCTCAGTGTGCATATGCAGAGCTGAGCTCAGAAAAACCTTCCTGATCTGGGGTGTAGTGTGCTATGATTCACCCATATCATAGAATTGTGGAATCATAGAATGGTTTGGGATGGAAGGGACCTTCAAAGGTCATCTAGTCCAACCCCGCCTTGCAGTGAGCAGGAACATCTTCAACTAGATCAGGTTGCCCAAAGCCCCATCCAATGTGACCTTTAATGTTTCCAGGGATGGGGCATCTACCATGTCTCTGGGCAATCTGTTCCAGTGTTTCACCACCCTCATTGGAAAAAAAATTTCTTCCTTCTATCTAGCTAAAGTCTCCCCTCTTTTAGTTTAAAACCATCACCCCTTGTCTTGTGGCAACAAGCCTTGCTAAAAAGTCTGTCCCCATCTTTCAGTACTGGAAGGCTGCAATAGGGTCTTCCCAGAGCCTTCTCTTCTCCAGGCTGAACAACCCTGTTTCTCAGCCTGTCCTCATGGGGAGGTACTCCCTCCCTCTGATCATTTTTGTGACCTTTGGATGCTCTCCAACAGGTTCATGTTCTTCCTGTGCTGAGGACTCCAGAGCTGGACCCAGTACTCTAGGCGAGGTCTGACGAGAGTGGAGTAGAGGGGGAGAATCATTTCTCTCGACCTGCTGGCCACGCTTCTTTTGATGCACCCAGGATACAGTTGGCTTTCTGGGCTGTGAATGCACGTTGCTGGTTCATGTCCAGCTTTTCATCCACCGCTACACCCAATCCTTCTCCACAGGGCTGCTCTCAATCCCATCATTCCCCAGCCTGTATTGCGGAGTACTTGTTTGCATAGAAAAATATCTGTGCATCTGCTGCCTTGCTATCTGCAAATATTGCCCCTATTTTTGCAAAGAGCAAAACACAACAGCATATGACATACCTGTGAGCCTTTTCACTAGACTGCTGTGAGCATCCTGTTGGGGAAATATATGCCAATTCCCAGCTAAAGATTGGAGCCTGCATTCCGTTCACTCTTTGCATTTTTCTCCAAATGCAGCAATAATGTGTCGCTTTCTTATTGGTTAATATGGTTGTTTTCTGTGAAGTTCTTTGTGCAATGCGCAGTGTGTATCACTTTCCAACCACACACCCATGCAGACACATACACGTGCAGACACAGATCTGAGCTCAAATAAATCTGCACATCAGCACCTTCATTGAAATCAATGGAGCCAATCAGTTTCAACTAGCTGTGGATTTATAAATCAATGCAGTTTTCTTTTGAGATGAAAGATGCATTGTAAAGCTAAGGTTATCGTTACTTATATCTTTGTAGTCTTCCGATGAACTGAGTTATCTTGCTGAATATCATGTATCAGCTTTGTTGAGAGCTGACTCTTTCCTTTTGAAATCTTGGCAGGCATATTATTATTGCTGTTCTTATTGATATTGTTTTTATTATTACTGTCATCGTTAGCAATTTTTTAAACTGTTCTTAATAGTCTGTAAAAGCCATACAAAGCAATTTCACATGATACTTGCCATAAATGTTTAGAGAAATTTCTATCCACAGTATTAGAGGAACTGAGGAGGAAAGAGCCCATTTATAAAGCCCATATGCAAACCATTTGTATGCAGATCACTTACATATTTCTCACAATGAGAATTTTAGTGAACTCATCTATAAGTGTGGTGCAGGATCATGCTGAGCTTGTGGAAGCTTTGGCTGAAAAAGAATCAATGCCTTTTTGTTGCTACTGGCCATCCTCTGAACCAAGGTAACACATGGTGGTTGGATGTATGTGGAATTTATGTTTGCAGGTAGAAATCCCATCGATTTCAAGAAGCTGATGAGAGGAGCACAATGGTTTGGGGTTAGCATCCCCCGGCTGATGATGGGATCAGTGGGAGCTCTTAGAGCTCTCTCAGAGCAGAAGCAGGGCTGAGGCAGAGAAAGCAAGACTGTACTCCTATTTGTGCACTGCCAGACTGGGTGGATTAGTGGTTTTTAAAGATTTATCTTTCATCCTGGAAAATGAAAAATATTTCATCTAGTGGTCTCGGCTGATTCCTGCTAGGGAAAATGTCTTCCATTGTTTTGCATCAAAGTGGTCTGTGTTAAACCTCCTCCAAAAAAGAGTATTCTGGGGGGGGAATGTGTATTAAATAGTCATTATACTCCAACTGTTATTAACGTATTGCATTATTAACAACATTATATCATAATGCTATCTTATTAAAATCCGTATATCAGTAGAATGATTATTATTCCCAACCTTAATTTTGTGGCACATCCTGTGAGGGGCTCTCTGGGCTGTAGGAAGCAGCAACAGTTTTAGCGCAAAATTTCATACCACTTCATGGCTGTTACGTAAGCAGTTGCAGCGGCTGTCTGTATTGTACAAGCATCCTAGGCTTTTTGCATCTTCTGTGCTTTGTGCTGTGTATGCATGTCCTAAGACAGTCCTAAATGATATACCAGGGTAGTAAAATCTATAGATTTGCATAGAGGGGCACTATATGATTCTGAGCATCTTAGTATACTTTGAATCGGGAGCTTCTTTTAGTGGAGAATTGGACAAGATGTCTTGCAGGTGTTTGTTCCAACCTAAATTATTCTATGATTTTGTTATTTCATATGGCTGTAAGAATGTGAGAATAAATGATTTGCTTACAAGCATAGCTGAATGGTCTCTGCTAAGAATGTAGTTTTGTGACACTCAGGGAAGTACTGCAAGACTGTGTGAGCTGGTCTAACTTGGAGCTACTGCCTAACCAAGGTGACTTCCTTCCTCTGTTCCTGGCTGATCATCCACCAAATTCACTATTGTTTTGGCACTCATGTCATCTGACAAGATGGACAGTTCAGCTCCCTTAGTGTCACAGCACTTCAAGAGAAGTGTACCAAAGCGCATTGCAGTGTGTGGTGCAGGTGTGAGGAAAGCAGCTCTAGAAAATAAAGGGTCCTTTAGGAGAATAACTCGAGTGTATATGAATGATCGGTTAGGCACGGTCTTAGGTGACCCCATGAGTGCCTAGAAAGCACCCACTTTTTTGAAATCTACATTTCTGTCCTGCAGCCCTCACTGGTGACTAGTATATCTTTTAAAGATTTCATATTCTAGTGGGTCAGATCTAATATTTTCTGTGCTGACATGCCATAGGCATAGCATGTTACTTGCCTGAAGTTGTCCACCAGGGGGAAGGACATGACATTCTTCTAGCTGATAGTGATATATCCTAACAGAAGTAGTATTTGCTCAAGAGAGTTGCTAGTCTGTACCATTCAAGTCGAAGACAAGATGGTTTTGTGAGTCCAGAGAAGGTCTTTACGTTGTTCCAGCTCTGATTCATAATTATTACCTCTGCCACTTCATCTCCTGAGCTAAGCATCTCTCCAAACCTGCATAAAGAGAAATAACCTTTTTTGCTTCACAACCCTGCAGAGCTTTGCCAACATTTTAGCAGGCTCATTACACACGTGTGTGCACTCATTTATAGATGAGCTTCATTAAGTTTGTCTGCGCTCATAAATATGTATTTATGTAGACACACCCACATATGTGTGTATAAATATATATGTTTCTATGTATGTAAACCTAATGATCCATATATATCTGTGTAGGCATCATTGAGCATTAATGTTTTCAGTGAGAGGATTTAATACAAGCTGGTATGCCATCACTGCTGTCCTTGACTGTGTGTATGTTAGAAAATGTTCCTGGCTGTAAATGAATAGGCTATGAGCCCTGGTCCTTTCCAATACCTGCTGGTTTACATGGCCATGCAGTTTTATCAGAGATGAAGTGAGGGCTTTTGTTTTTCCAGGAGACCCGTAAAATTACTGGCAATCCATCACTGGGTGGCAGAATGAGTAAGTAATTGAGAAGTGTTGGAAAAGGAGAGATGGATGCTGGGAGAGGTTTGAGGTGAGAAAGAGAGCATTAAGAGCACAGGCCATACCGAGTCACACCAGACGTCCCTCTAGCTCAGTTCCATGCTTCAACAGTGGAAGGTAGAGGATGCTACATAGAGATATATATATAAAAATTCCCTTGTGCACTTCTCTCATTTACAGAAATTTGCAAAAAGGGACTTCCTTGGCCAAAAATAGTATTCTTTGTATTTCTAAGACATTAATGGTTTTTTCTAATTTTTGAAGGTTTTTTTCCCCCCCTATATCCCTTTAAAGATTTAGCAGTCACATTATCATGTGCCCAGGAGTTCCATGAGTTAACTCTTATTCTGACTTGTGGAAGACATCAACAAAGTATGTACAGGTATGAAGGCAACGTGGACAGATTCTCATTAGGACTCAGCAGAGATTCAGCAAATTGAGTATGAGAGAGGAGCAAAAAGTCCCAGGACCAAGCTCCCACTGAGTTCAAGATCACATGGGAACCAAGAGTCATTTTCCTGTCACTTTCTATTACCTTGCCTCCATAGCTGGCACCCATGCTAGCAGTCACAGCAAACAAGAGAAGAGGTGAGTGGATGGCAGAAACATCAAGAGATTGTTTTTCCTCGAAGGAATTTATGTTGTTGTCTACTATGCATAAAAAAAAGACATAGAGTTCCTCAATTCCTGCAGCCCAGTGGAAGCCTTCAAACTCTCCTGACATCAATCTGGTTTCTTTTCACTTCACACTCCTTGAGAAAAAGGCTGTCTGAAAAAAAAAGATTTTCTTCTGCAACTTCTGCTGCTGCTGAGCTCAGCAGAGGATTTGGTGAAGAGGGAATCTGGAGGAAAGATTTCACCAGAGGTCAGCGGTAAACTAAATCCAACTTGCAACTTCCAGTACAGAAAGCAACAGAAGGAATCTTGTGGGGGTGCTGTTGTGGTGAAAGACTCTGAATTCTATCTTTGTTTATCTTCACTTCTTTTGGGAGCCAGGGCTGACCAGCCAGCCTATGCATACTCTCAACTCTACCAAAACTGCAGGGTTTCTGAAAGATTGGAGGGCAGACTTCAAAACCTGGTTTATTCAAATTGTGTAGGTACCATTAGATAACTAGAAAGGACTAGTAGGTTTTAATTGTTGTCCCCATTATGGTTTTATCTCACATTTTAGTTCTCCTTTTTATTTTTATTGCAATATCTTTGTGGTGCAACTGGCTTTATTATTGTCTATGGATTTTACTGCAAGGCTCTGATACGTCCTTGTGAGTCCATTGCTGTGCAAACTGCAGTGTGTAAACCTATGTAAAGACTCTTCAGAATAAGGTCCATGAAATTAAAATGGATCTATGAAAATAATGACTGCACACAGAAAAAAAAATTTAGAACTTGATCTGAGAGCAGAAATATAATTATTAAGTTAGGAAACCTTAATGATTGACATTTGCCATAGTGAGTTGCATTCCTGTATCATCTGATCTAATTTCAGAGCCTTCTGGAAGTAATGAATAGTTGGGCCTTTGCAAGAAATGATCAATCTGTTAATGCCATCAAGCGACTTTACAACGGATAAGAAAATGTGTGTTATAGGAATTCCCATTTTATCCCAGCAGATGATCAGTTTATACCCTGGAGTAAGACAGTTGATTACCCATATCATTAACTTCATTTGCAAGACTTAAAAACATTATTAACGATCACAGATTAATCAGTGTCTCCCTCCTCCCATCTCCCTCCCTGCCAGAAGAGCGCTCTATTCGTTAGCCTTTGGATTGCTACATGAATTCACCTAAACAGCCCACAGAGGCACAATATTGATTTTGCTACTGATGCTTGCAGTATGAGCTGAGGTCTTTCTGTGGCACCTGAATAGACAAGTCAGGTGATGAGGACATCTGCTTAGAGTAATCTTTCTCAGACAGCATCGTGTGATTTACTGGGCATTAGGAAGAGGATGTCTGTGACCTGATATCACCTCCCAGCAGTTGCACCACGTACTCAGAAAATTGCTGGCAGGAACAATAATGCATGGAGAAGGCTCTGTGGCATGTAAAGTCTATCTTTGGCTTTCTGAGGCAAACATTACTGTCATTTTAGTCAAGTGCTATTCGTAGATAGTATATCAAATATGCTAAAGAGATCAGCATTGATAGTTGTATTCCACAGGTAGGGAAATTGAGGCAGAACAATGGACATGCCCGTGGTCACTCATGGGGAGAGCTTGGCATTAAATCCGATCTCCTGAGTCCCAGATGAGTACCCCACTGTGCAGACTTTTCCCTTTCCTTAGGGGGAAGGAGATGCTGAGTCATGTCTGTAATGCTCAGACAAAGTGGATGGTGAGATAAGCATGTGCAGGGTGGAGGACTAGAAAAAGGTGTGCTGACTGGAGGCTTTTTATTCACTGAAGTGAATAAAAAAAGCTCTTACAGAAGGAGTCAGAATGAGTAGCAGCCTGATAGATGATTTCTTTTCCCTAAGTAAAAGGACAAGTTTTGCCAATGAAAATACAATCCACATATTCTCATCTAGCAGCTAATGTGTTTTGTTTCTTATGCTTTTAAGTAAGGACAGATGGATTCTAGATCTCGTGCTGTCCTCCTGCTAGCAGCTGAGCTGGACTGAATGAAGCCCTCAGGCTTGGTGTGGCGTACGTGGCCAGGCGTAGGGTGCTGTGCACACATAAGTTCCTCATAGCCTTTCACCTTTCTGTTAGAGCAAGCCATAAAATATTCTGGTGCCCTGATTCCAGCAGCCCTTAGGCGGCTGAGAAACCATATGGCCTCAGCACCTTTTCAGCTCAGCCTGGCCCTGTCTCGCATGGGTCAGAGGGCTGTACAGCACACCAGCTTTTCTGGAGCTGGGAAGATTCAGCGCTGGGTTGGCCACAGAGTTCACTGTAACAGATTTTTCATCGTTGGGCTGCAGTGAGTGTCAAAGAGTAGTTCGCCAGAGGAACCACACTATAGTTAGAGGCATCTCACATAGTTCAGGTAGTGCTACAAGCCTTTATTCTTAAGGAGAGCTTGTCCTTTTGTGGTCATTGTACATGGTTTCCTTGTTTCATGATTCCTTTTGACCCAAACCTGTAAATATTCCCCCACTATAGCTGGTCAGCCATTTCATCATGCTGTTGCCCAACCGGGTACGGATCTTCCTGAACCATCTTCTCTCTTATATCCTGATCTAGACAAAGCTTGTCATCCTGCTCCACCACACACTGTCCCTGTCACATGTATTTGGAACTTACATGTTCTGAGCAACAGGTTCCACGTTGTATTGGACATTGCTGGTTGGAAATCCACTGACTCATAGGATGAAAGACTGAAATGACTGCATGTCATATCCAGCTTCTGGCAAAGGGGCAGCACTTCCTTCTGCTGGGACCGCAGACACGTTAGCGGGGGAAACACGGAGATCACTGACACCTGCCTGTATCTGTTCTAGAAAAAGGAGG
>NW_010406359.1:2272-22785 GCF_000710305.1 Buceros rhinoceros silvestris | reverse complement strand
AAGAGTGTCATGAGTGCCTGGAAGAAGAGAGAGAACGCTTCTGAAAAACAGTGTTAAAAATTAATGTGCTTTCCCATCCCCCTTTCCAGGTGTCTCACACTCCCTTTCATGTTGCTGGGATTTCTTTTGAAGCAATTGTCATGTAAAGTGGTTTGGGAACATTGGCAATAAATTTTTTAGAGACCAGCTTTCAAAAGGTTTGGTTTGTCATTCAGCAAGTTCTTATTTTGATAGCACTTTGTGTTTAAAAAAAAAAAAAAAACAACCAAAAACCACAACCAAAACCCCTGTATCTGCCCCATTGCCTTGTGCAGTATTTGTGAAGCTAATGGAGAAATCGAGCCTAAGCTGTAGGGCTGCTTCATAATTATATGTTCTGCAGATTACTTACTAATTGCACTTGGCATTACTTGCTAACTGAAAGATCATGCTGTACCATGTCATTTGCAGTGGTTCTCCTCTTTGACTGGCACTTTAAAGAAAATGGCCGTTGAGCTGATGAATAATCCCCAGAACTGTTTTCCAAAGCTGAGGGAAAAGGGTCTGCCATGATTGTACTGTGGGATTTTTATTGCAAGATTTTATTTTTTCTCTGTATTCACAGAAAACTCTTCCCCTGCCCCATCTCCTCTCTCCCTCCTGACCTGGAATCTGGTAGTGGTGTAGCTTTCTGTGACCAGTGTAATATGGATTGCTAGTCCGTGAATCTGGCCAACACTTTGAATTTCTCTGGAAAATCTCCATGTCATGACAGTTTCAGGTGGAAGTGGAAGTAAAACACTTCCTTCAGATTTCATCTGCATGAGAAATTATGTGAAATTATTGTTTGACCCTTCCCCTTTGGAAACAGAAAACAGACCAAGGTTTTTTAAAACAAATTTGCCGTCATGCAAGCTGCTGTATGCTGTTAGTACATTCTTGGTAGTTTCACTGCTGTTGTTTCTTCTTCCCCCGCACAGTAGCAGTAGAACAAGGTCTTATATCTGAGATGGTCCATGTGAATTAAACTAATTTACACCAAATGAAAATCTAGATTCAAATAGAAGGTATATTTTATTTGGGAGAAAATGCATCTCTTCTCTCTAGAAAAAATTGCTGGTTTTCTTACTCTCTATACACAGACCTAAGTGCAGCAGTCCTGAATCATCACCCAGTTGCCCCCAGGCTACTGTTCCTAGTTAACAGGTCAGCCAAAAGCAATTGAATTAAAAGCTCCAAAGTGGCTCTTAAAGACCATATTTATTGTTTAGGGAAAAAATTAGACAATGGTTTTTTGGCAATTGCCTGCCTTTCCAGTGTCATCTTTCATCTTTTATGTTTCCTTTGTTTCCAGTCCCTTGCTCCCTGCATCATCTTGCCAGTCATGAGACATTATAACTCCCCCTCTCCCTCTTCCACCGTTTCTAATTGCTGATCTGTGTCTCTTTCACTTAGGTTCTACTTCCCTGTTTCAGTCCCTTTCCATCCAATTTCCATGTAACTAGTGACCGCCTTTAACGCTAATTTCATCTAAACCCTAATAAAAAACAATTGGGAGGTTACACAGCCCATTTGTTTTTCTCTAAAGTTATGATTTATGTTTAATTCATGAAGAAATGGCTCATCTCTCACTCCCCATTCAAAAAGCCTAAGATCGCCAGCACAATTTGCAGCTGTTCCATTGCTGCTTGTGTGGTTTTGGCCCTAACAGCTCAGCCTGCACATAGGAGCAGGTCTTGCTGTACTGCTGTTTTCTTACACAGAGATGGCTTCAGACCCAGATTTCATAACAGGCCCTCTTTTTTCTGTGAAATTGTCAGCATTTTCTTTTATTGACTCAAAAGCTGTAAATGTCAACAAGGGATAGAAGTATGTTTATGTTCCAAGACCTTCTGTAAGTGCATGCACCGAGACAGGATCTCTAGCATAGACTCACAATTTTCTGGATAATGTAGGACCAGGGTAGCCTGGATAGTGTGGAGGAAAATCCAAACCAAATCAAGGCAATTATGGAAGTGAGAGAACCTTATACAGGGACACAGTAAATTCTTAGCTATAGATAGGTATATATATAGATAGCTATAGTCACAATTTTGTGAGTCTCCCAGTTAAGTCCAATGAGGCTGACCTTAGCTTCTATCAGCGTAAGGCTCTGTGAGCCTCCTGTCACACCATAAATAGTAATAGTTTCAGTTCCTTTATGATGTGAGGGAAACAAGGTACATTGGGCACCTGTATAGACTCATCCTCATCCTCCTGGTGCAGAGGACTTGGCACGGGACTTGGTTTTGACGGTTAGTAGTGTCATCATTCTGACGGATTCGGTTGCCAACTCATCGGGACGCCTGCTAAACCGAAGACTCACGGCAGTGGCTCAGAGTCTGTAGATTTCAGGCGATCCCGAGGTGTGGTCCTCAGGCCCTGGGCTTCATCCTGACTCTTTCTGCTAGGTCATACCCCCACCTCTGGCCTGTGTTACCCAGCACTCTTGATACAGGAAATGGCAACGACTGGTTTGTGTTGCCTCCATGTTCATGCCATGCTAATGCTGAACTACTCATTTGTCCTGGAGCATGGGGCTCTAGTATAAAGTACGATAACCAACAGCACATCCCAATTCCGATCTGGCTAGGCTTCTTAACATCATCCCAGTGCTGGTTCTATAAATGCCAGACTAGGTCTTGCAGGAGAGCTTTATTCTCCAAGCTTGCCAAGAGCCACAGGAATGAAGATGCAGAGCTTAGGCACATGGAGCCTGGCTACAGCTCAGGTCCACATCTACACAGCAAGTCCAAAAGTTAAATGGCTTTCAGACTTCATGAACAGGCAAATCTGAATAGCTCTGGTCCTCGTCTTTTGCACTGTTGGGTCTAAGCTGATTCTGCATGGACCTACCCTGGGTAGCTGTGAGTCAGCTCATTTGATACCTGTCCGTGCTGTTTGTAGAGAGGAGCTCTCCAGACTGTGATATGCCACTATGCTGATGGTGGCATTGCCCAAACTCTGCTCATGAAACCACATTTGTGATACTTTCTGTGAAGGGAGGTTTGCCTTGGATACCTGGTTAGCTGTTAAAACTGCAGCAGTAGCAACTTGTGCCTCTCTTTGCTGGATGTCAAAACAGGGAGTGAGCACCCTCAGTAGCAGTGTATTAACCACTCAGTTCTGCTGTAGCTGATTGCTCAGATCTGGGGCTCCCCCTGGTTTTGGTGAGAGAACTTCATCCTCTTCAGGGCGCTAGAAAAAAGCAACACACCCTTGTTTTCCTGTCAGGAGGTGGTTCTTCCAGATTGTTCTTCATAGCACTTCTTGCGTTTGCGTATTAAATAACTACTTCTGGCACTAACTGTTAGAGGCACAGATGTAAATAAAGAAGGATTTTAAATGAAAACACACACAATCTTGCTTGACTTTGCCTCTGTAGTCCCACAACAAAAGTGCAGATTGAAGTCAGCTGAAGCATTTACTGATTTGGGTAATTTTACTACTGGGGATTTTTTGCTTGCTAAGACACTTTCTTTTTCAATAAAAGGGAGAAAAAAGGCAAATTTAGTTTCAGACTTTCCTAGATGAAACAGCATATTTATGACACTGCAATTAGCTCTTCTTTCAGTGTTATCCATGAAAGTATATATTTGGCTCTCTTTCTATCTAGTTTTCTGTTGATCTATCCATTTACTTGCTTGTGTAGTTCATCTCAGAAGGTGCCGTCTATTAAGCATATTATATTTTTTGCTTTTATTTTATTTACTCAAAATGCTTGAAATGTAAACAGTCTATTCTGTCAGTCTAATTTTGTTAAAATCTGGTTTCAGAGGCCCCCAGGGTACTTCGTGAGAAGCAAAATGAGGTATCTTTTCATCTCTCTCACCATGTTGTCCAGTGAAGGAAAAACACTTCAGAAAGGAGGGTGCATTTGATGTTTTGTGTAGTGTTCATGATGGGTACAGCTGAGGACAGGAGGCTTTACCAGAGACTTTGACCGTTGTCTCCCATTACACCCAATGGAGCTAGTCTGTCTGGTGAAGATAAACAAGTTCTCCATCTATATCCAGACCAGCCAGACTATACAGCTCTATACAGACAGCTTCAATGCATGCTTGCTCCATAGAATGTTCTGCCAGTTTACTTCAGAAATGGTAGGAGGGGACTTGATTTAGGCAAGAGAAGACATTTCCATTTCCATGCTTGGGCAGTTTGTCTGAAACTGCAAGCAGGGATAGATCCAGATGGATAGAGCTGATGCCTTTCCTGTGCACAACACAGGAGCTGTTACTTGAGTAGATCTATTTCTCATACCCTGGGCAGGGACAGGGATTGAATCTGTTGAACTGAGGTGGATGGGTTGTTATCTTGTGACCCTCAATTCATTCGGTTGACCTGTCAAGAATGAACAACATTGAATTATATAAAAAGCATAACTATCAACAATGCAAGGAATGATAAGGCAAAAGCAATGTAATTTCGCAAGAGAACACTGTATAAATGTAAGAAGCCTTTTAAATAGTTTCTGTACAAGGTTACCGGTCAGTATACACTGCTGTAAGTTACACTGTATTTAACAAATTAATGAAATATGTAATTATAACAGGATTGCCAATGACCTTTTCCAAAATGACTCTGTCATGAATCTGTGACCATTTCAGAATTGTTTCCCAGGTTCCTAATAATTTTTCTGCAAGTTAATGACATCCAGCCCTGGCAATTAAAACGTTGCCTTTTTTCTCCAAAGAAGGGATTGGGAAGCTTTTTTTGGTTTTCTAGCAATGGTTTCACTGTGAGTTATGTATAGTGCCTGTTGAGAAGATGCTGTCTATTAGCTAAGATTTTATGTGGACTTCTAACTACTTAATTTGAGGGACAGAACAAAATCTATCCTGTCTAAAGCCTGTAAATTACCATTCCGTTGCTTAGGTTGGAGAACCTTTGTTAAATTGAGCTTAGTCAGAAAACTCTCTAAATGCTATCGGGGCTCTTGTATTTATTGCTTCTCAAGGACTTCTAGATCAGACTGCTTAGATGGAAAAAATCAAAACATACTTTTTGTATTGGCTTCCCGGAGTTGGACCTTGAAAACCCAGCTCTCTTCTTTTGTCTTCTATCCTTGCAGCAAACAGTTAAGAGCTTTCAGTTAGACCATGGCAGACAAAGGTACTGAGACAAAATTCATAGTACTTTATGTCCCACTTTTCCCTATATTATCCTAATAGTTTAGCTATATTTATTTAAAAAAATCCACCTCCCTAATTCAGTGACCAGTCAAATGAGAAATAAAGGCATATGGGAATCAGATAAGATAAATGAGATGGTATCTTCAAAGCAACATAAAGACTCATCAGTTAAGTAGGGAAAAATAAACTCCCACCCATCTCTTTTTCCATTTCTTTCCTTGGGACTTGTTCAGTCCAGCCACACTGGATACAGAAATCCACATGTATGTACTGGAGCACTTAATGCCAAGCACTTACTGATAGCTGAACACTAGCAGTTTTAAGATGTTGTCGCACTTTGACATCTGCACAACCCTTTCTGTTGGCCTGGCCACCTCAAAACAGATATGGTGTGGACGGGTAATGTGCATGCACCTTAGTCCCTATGGAAAAATATCCAGTGACATAGGTCACAAAATTGATGAAAGAAGGGTTCAGCTTGCAATAGCTGATTTTGCTCAGTCAGGGTTTGTTCCCTGTGGTGGCTTGTTTAGCCCGTCTTTAATTCCACAAAAGATGAGGGTTTTCATCACTTCCCAAGGAAAGCTGTTTGGGAATGCAGTGGAGCTCCACAGACAACATAGCGCTCTTTTCTGTTCCTTCTCTTTGCATACTCTCATAGAAAGTTCAGATGTGACGAATAACAGAGTCATCTCGAAATGTAACATTACCTTCATCATGTCGGCCGATCAATCAAAACGTGCTGTAGGTGTCCAGGTTGCATTTATTGTTGGTCAGCAGTGCTCACAGGGTGTGGTTGCTTCCTAGCTTCTCTGCATATGAGCAGCCCTTATCTCTGAAGGCTGCACTGCAATTGTTGATCAGGCTTAAGAGACTTTTTATTAGCAAGGCGATGGCAGGGGGGGAGAAGTTACTACTTTAGGAATCAGGTGACCCAGAACCATCTCTAAAGTACAGAGGAAAACATTCCTCTCTGTTCCCACTCCTCTAATTACATTTAGTGTAGTATTGTGTCCATCTAAATTATAGCAATTATATACAAAGATCTTCTTTGAAATCATTTAATTAAAGAGTAGCTAATGCTCTGTGCTTTTGGAATGCTAATAGATTGCTTTCTGCTTTGGAAACTGTTTTTTCTATTAATTATCATAGTCATGGAAGAATTTCAATGGCAGAGGGTTTTTTTTTTTAGCATATTTTAATAGATATAAAAAGCAAGTGGTTCTGGCAAATTTTGTAAAGCACAAAGAATACTTCTGCTCTCTTGATGAGCAGTTAGCTAAGAGACGTTCTGAGGAAGAACTTTTTCCTTGAGATGCATTGGCTGTCAAAGTCTTAGATTTCTCCAGCCCTGTTTTCTTCTGCGTTCAGGCAAATGTTTGTGTTTGACTGTGTTCTTCCCTCCTCTTGCTATGTTTTCTGTGTAATAAACACCCAGGTCAAATCATGAACTGGTACAAATCTGCTGGAGTAAATGATTCCTGCCAGCTGAGCAGCTGGTTTGCAGGAATGACATTTCAGTCATGCATCACATCTAGGACAAGATTCATGGGAGAGCCTCCCAGCTGTGCAATAGTACCGCAGCCAGATGTGCATTCTGTAAGAGAATGTGCTGAAAGAAGTTGTGGTATAAGAGCTGGTGGGATTTATCCAGTGCCAATGGAAAATGGGGAGAGCTACTGGAGTTAGAAATCCCACTTGAGTACAGTTTTGGACGCTTTCTGCATCACCCCTCTGTTATATTTTCCATTCCTTCCTTCTCCCGACAAGTGATCTGGCACCCCATATTGCTCTGGTTTCTGTGGGCTGATCTTGGTCCAGGATGTGCCTTCTGTCTTGAGGAGCAGGAATTGCAGTTTCTTCAGTAGCTTTGCGTGAACGTGGTGGTGTTTCCTATTGCTAATACACCACAATTAGGACTATGCTAAGAAACATTCCGAAGAACCAGCAACAATCTACCTAATAAATCCATTCCACCACAAGAGTCTTGCCCCACCTACTGATTTCTAACTCATGTACACATTTGTCCCAGATTCTTCTTCTATTGTATCCTCTCCCCTTCTTACCAGCTTCTTGGAGCTTGCCTCTGTGAGGCAGAAAGGTGTCCACACCAAACCCATGACTCCAGGCTCTCAGATCTCCCCCCGCCTCTTTCTCTCCTTGATTCCCGTGAATGGAGACAGGTCTAAATGGGACAACATGACTGATTTCTAGATGGCCTCTGTTTCATGGAAATAGCACAGTGCAGGGGAATTTTGATGCAGACTGCAGTCTATAGGAGGGGTTGTTTGGGCGGTGGGGAGAGCAAAGCCAACAACCCTGTGTGATTACAGTGTAAATTAAGGTGAACTGGAGTAAAGAATGGCAGCAGACTGGGATCACAGCAGGATCTGGTTTACAGTCAGTGCTTGGAAACTCAATAAAAGTTTTCTCTTTTGTTTCTCTTTCGCTTTCATAGGGATATTTTAAAATAATTAGCTTCTCTCCCTCTGTCTTTTCTAGTCTGGAATAATTAAAACAACAAAACCTTTCATCTCATGAGTGGCTTTGGTAGAAATGTAGGTTAGTGAAATATTTGGCATAATGAAAAGATAAAAAGTTCTCTGGCCTCTAAATCCTGAAGTAAGGGTGATACAATGACATATCATGAGGGGCAGAAACGATTTGGGTTTCAGCCCACACAGAATTTTTAAAATCTGGAACTTGTATTTTAGATGAGGTTTTAGGTTCTTTTATGTATTCAAGATAGCCGAGAAGTTGGCATGTTATAATGATAAATAATTTGATCATTACCGATTTTTTGTTGTTTATCTGTACTGAGATGTTCCCTCTGCCGGTGAGAAGCTGTAGTTTTGTTCGTGGCTTTTAAAGTCTGGTGACCTGTCCTAATCTCCTCCTATGACACACCTCTTTGGAAATCCAGCTGCAGTTGATTGAAAAGTTGCTCCTTTCTGAGAAAATCACGGCTGACCAAGGGACTGCAAAGCTATTACTTGATCAAAATCTGAGCACCTGCAGCACTCGTGCAATGTTTCTGGATGGAGTCTTTTGTCTGGCTACCTGCTTTTATTCTTTAATTCATGTTTTTGCTACGGTTTTGCTTTCTTTATTGAAGGTGTGAGTTTCCAACATGCAGACTGCTTTAGTATTTGTGATGATGGTACTTTGGTGATGTTTACCATCAGTGCTCATTGTTGCTTTGGTCCTTCCCTTCCAGTCGCTTAAGCAAGTACACAGCCTTCCCTGCATGTGAAGGAGGGCAATGTAGTTAGAATGGCATTTAGAGAGACCTGCATTCAACAACCAGCTCTGCTGCTGATGTTATGGTCCAAGCTTGCGCAGAAGCTTCTGGTGCTGTTCCATTTTATATGATCTCTTTCATGCTCCCTTTTGTAACAGATGTGTGGCTCAGTTTTAGGTTACAGTCTGAGTCCTTCCACTGCTTTTTGAGCACTGACCCTTCAACTCTAACTTCTTCCATTTACTACCTTACTCACTACGAGCCTTGTGTCACCCTGGAGTTGCACAGGAAAATGTGTAATTTTCATCCTGAAAATCGGCTTACTGCTTATTACTTAGATGCACCATGGAGCGGGATCAGTGACTGCTGCTGCTGAGTGACTTACTCTAAAGAATTAAGAAAAAGCTATACTGATAACCTTATAGCAGTGATTGTTTATAATTCCATGCTTACTAGCTGCAGTCAGCATTTGCCAGGTGGAAGGGACGTTGCTGTCTTTGAGGGCTGCTTGCCTACAGTCCATTTCCCAAATAGGTTATTTCAGGTGTTTCTTTCATAATTCATTGAATAGTATGTTTGTACAATACAAAAGTTCAGCAGTAAAGAAACTGAGTCAGCTAAGAAAGGCTTGATTTTGAGACAACCTAAACTATATATTCATCATAATAGTTCCTTGACATGTGACATATTACTTTCTAGTCTGGTTGTTTATTGTTCTTGAGTGATACCTCTCCATCTGTATTAGATTTGGGGACCGTTGTGCTAAGTACTAAGGGCCTGGAAGACCTTCCAATACAGTCTGTTCAAGGGATCAGGAAAAGGCTGAACAATCCTAGGATGTTATAGGAATAGAAAAATGTTATTCAAGACTGAATAACATTTTTTGGCATCAAGCTCCAATACTCTGTGTAGGTTTTTGCAGCTGAGATTCATGAGAAAGTATTTGCTTAATGGAAGCCTGTCTCAGTCTGACTCTGGTTCGTTCTTTTTTTCTTTCTCTTCCATGCTCAGAGTTTTTGGGCACTTCAGTCTCCGTTCTGAATGGCAGCTGGTCAAGGTGGACTACAAGTCTGTCTTCAGCCGAAGGTGTAACAAAGAGGACTACCAAACCTGGCATCTGCACAATCAGGTATTCCCACGGTGCTGGTGCAGGGTGGGTTCTTCTTCCCATACTCTGTGTTGCTGGGTAGGAATGTACTTGTCCTTTTCAGCAGAGCACATGGAGTTTTTTCATCCATCAAATCACAGTTCTTACCTGTTGATGCTTTACTTCCTCTGGAGCATATGCATGAATAAACACAAGGCCAGCCTTTTCTGTGAGAGAAGTTAGAGTGTTAATTTCTCTTTGTATGAAAATATTCCATTGCACCAGCTGCATCTTTTTTGCCCTCAGTGCTCGGGGCAATGTAAAACCTCACCTTGTGATTGAATTGTAGGAGACATTGATCTCTTTGTAGCTATCAGTGACTCATGAAAATAATTTTCTTTGACTTTGCCTTTATTTTTCCTACTCAAAAATGAAAATAGAAACATTTATTCATCCTGCAGGTGTCTGTAAAACTCTGGGGAGTCCTTGAATAAAAGATACCAGAGAAGACCAAATTTTTTCATTCTATTCAAGGATACATACTTTGCTTTTCATACACTCTGGCTTATTTTTGTGCTGGATGTATTTAAGTCCTGAAGTCACTCAGTACACTCTGAAGATTACTTACGGGTTACTGGCCACCAGTATGATGTTCCACTCCCTGCAGGGCAGCATAACGAGAGCCAGAACTGTTGGCACAGAGATATTCCTGAATGAAATCCATGAATTAGAAATGAGCGTTAATTTGGAAAGGGTGTGTCAGATAACTGAAGTAATAAAATTGAATAAATGAAAATAATGTAAATGAAACAAAAGGGAAGACATGTAACCATCAGCCATCTTGGGAATCACTGTTAGTGGAAAAGAGAAGTATTTAGTTTAGGTGTTGTCTTTTTTTCTTACTTCAATGCAGATGAATTATTTCTGTATCAGAGACAATTCTGTTTATAGCAGCTCACCTAAAGGTCAATTGTTTGGTTTCTTTTTTTAGGTTAGCTACTTCCAGTAGTGCTCTTGGAAACCTTTGTGTTCAAAAAGCCCAGTATAAGATACCATCAAAATTATTTGAGGTCTGTAAGAAAGCTAGGTCTGTCAAGGAAAGAGGAGGGTAGCCAGGAATCCTAAGTTCCACATCTAGATTTTGTTCCTGCCCTGGGTTTCAGGCTTGGGCACTTCTTCCTGTAGTAGATTTCGTCTGACATATGGAGGAAACGTGCACATTGTCTTTTCAGGATAATTCGTAGGACTAAATATATTGGTGGATGTCTTCTGAAATATGATGTAGATGGGTGCAATGGCACTTTGGCATTTTGGGGACATCTTTATTAGCATCCCAACTCAGTGCTGAACACACTGTGCTCATGGGCCCTCCCAAGGTGGCTTTTGAATTTGCAAAGCCACAAAAGGGAGCTCCCAACTCTCTCAGTGGTAATTGCTTTATTTCATTGCTTTTTGTATCTTTTGACAAAATGCTCCATTTAGGGCCCAGCTGCCTCTACAACTCTGTTTTTCTTTCTCCTCTTGTTCCTTGGCTGCTGAAGGGGGAGCCTTGTGTCATGGGAGAGAGGAAGATCTATAAAAAACGCAAGCCTGGAGCCCAGTGTTCCCTCGGTCGGGACTATTCCCAAACTGTGGTGTCTGAACCATGTGTCTGCAGTCAAGGGGACTTTGAGTGGTGAGTACACGGCTCTGGGAACATTTGCAGTGACTGTTCTTGTAGCATTGGCAGTGGCCGAACTACTGCCTAGACAGAAAACCTTGCAGAGAAACTGGGTCTCGTGTAGTTTGGTGCCTGTGATCTTACCATAAAGCATACATATGATCCCTGTAGCTGTGTATGAGGATGGTGTCTCCTTCATCTGTGGGAGACATTTGTTAATCTCCTTGAGAAATCCAAGTCTGGAATTCAAAAGCAGAAAATTGCAAGTACCGACTAACAATTTTTTGTCCACAATTAAGAGTGACAGCCAGGACTGTTCTCTGGTCCAAAGCATGTCCCTTACAGGAGAAAGAGGGAATTTCTCTGTCCTCACTTCCAAGGTCATTGAATACCTAAGGAGCAAGCTAGCAAAACATCCACCTAATTATCTTTATTCCTCTAAATTACTGGGAACCATTTGTTGCTTTTTAACAATGTTTTATTGAGAAATTTCTGAAAGGGCTTCTGTGACATGACTATAGAGCCCACTCTTGCTAGATGTAGCTACTTGTTTTGCATCAGTGTTGGTGTTTCTAACTTAATGGGTTTCTAACTTAGTTTCTGAACTGCTTTAAGGTCACTTTGAAAGCAGCTTAAAAATAAAATGGGGGGAAAAATGAACTGCTGCTTAGTACTGCTTAACAATCAGGGATAGGAGATGAGAGAACGCATAACAGTCCAGATCTCTGCACAAGGAATTCCTACAGGGAACCTTGTTATAGGCAATATTTCGAATTTTTAAGACTATCAATAGATGTTGTGTTTGAGCTTAAATGATCAGAATGTCATTTAAATAGAGTTCAAAATACACTGAAAGCAGATCAACTGAGAAAACTTTTTCATTTTTATAGTAGGTTATCAAGATCAGTGTCTGATCCAATATTGGTGTGATTCCTGAAATCCTCTTACTTTTGGATCCTTCCTGAAGAGGTGTGAGACATACAACCTGCACACACTTACTTGGAATTAGGCCAGTTGAGACTCACAGTTCTCTTTATAACATGGACACACCGAAATGTGGCAAAAACTAACAAAAAATATAGAACGAAATGTTTTCTTGAGTATCAAAATAGTTTAGCTCTAAGAGAGGTTCAGGGATGTGGAGCAGAGATTTTTATCTTATCTGGTTGGATGTTTAATTTGTTCCTAATGCCAAAGTTACATCTAAGGATCCTTAGCTTGACTCGAGAGACCTTTCCACTTTGTTCTTATCATGGAGACTTGCAGGATGAACAAACTATCTTACCTGCAGTATCTGCCCTGGCTGCCCTTGGCATTGGTATATGCCTCTGAGCTGAACCAAGCACCAATTTATGTTTGTTTGGGTTTGGGGTTTTTTTTGGGTTTTTTTTTTTTATGGCTTTGTGCCTCACCAACTTTCTATTTTCACGGTAAAGCTTGTCTTTCCTAAGCTGTAAGTGGAAAACTGTGGTAGCTAAATTGGCATTAAGTGTTTTTCTGCCTTGAAAAGGGCCGGCATCAGAATGCACCTTTTCAATCATTTGACGTGTTCCTTGCGTGCATTCAGTATCATTTTTGCTTAACTTTCCCACTAGCATGAGAGAATACTGCTGTTAACCTTGTGAGTCCTGCAGAAGAAATGCAGTTAGAGGACAGAAAGGTGGCTTTTGTTGCAGACTCTGTGCTGCCAACAGAATTGTTAAGTGGCTTCCAACTGCAAAATTATTATGGCTGGTGATAGAGAACTGGATGAACCAGCTTCAGTTTAAGGGTGAGTTTTAATGCAATAGTCCGCAGGGCTGACTGGAAGAAGGTGTGGGGCGATCAGTTTGAAGATAATACTAGAGGTGCTGGAAATGGGGCACCAAGCTTGATTGTATTAAAAGTGATTTCAGAGAGAAAGAGTCAGCTTGTCTGCTCTGACCTGTGACTTCTAAAGGGTGAGACAGTGACTACACTCAGTGATAGGATACAGGTTATTCTGGAATATGACTCATCTGTGTTCTTTGGATGTCAGTATGAGAAGGGGAGCTGCTGAGAAGTGACTTTTCTCTCTGCTGACTAGAAGGCTCAGGGTAGGGAGTTCATAGAAATACATCCCTACTGTAGGTATCTAGAGTTGGAAGGACATCTCCTACGCTTTTGCTTGATGCTTTTAGAAAGGAAAGTTGTCCACTCAGCCTTTACTGGCTGGGTTCACAATTGCCAGTTGTTCTTGGAAGCATTGACTGGCTTGTTTCTTGTGTGTGAACTGAGCAGCTTCTGTGGAGTGTTGGGGAAAGGAAGAGAGTCAGCAGCTGGTGGTGTATGAGTACACTGGCCAGCAGGTCCCACCAGGCAGGCCCTCTGCTTCCCCCCAGTAAGTAGGTTTAGAGGCTGGTTCTGGTCGCAGAGCATCCCCTGCTACCAGATGTGATGATGCCTGCTTTCAAGAGCTGTGCAGTCAGGACAAATGACTGCAGGAACCCTACAGCACAAGCTGTGAGGGCTGTGTTCCCTCCCATTTGGCCGCAGAGCTCTTGCCCCTGTCTGTCTCATGTTGCAGTGGTACCTGTTTCCTGCTTTTAGATATAAGGCTGATCTGAAATTCAGGGACATAAATCATGATCCAGGACCCCAGTTCAACAAATCCTCCTGCCAACAAATCCTCCTGCCAACCCTCGCAGTCGTTTCCAAAATCAAACCCTGCCACAGAGAGAATGGCAGAAGGAACTCAGAAGTGTTATTAAAATGCTTGCTGGTCTTTCTTTTCCCTCTTCCTCCTTCTTTATTTACTCTGTCAAGATAGCTTTCCTGAGAAAGACAGTGCAGCAGCTGGACTTGATTATTTCCTTAACTTATGCAAACCCTGGGGCTTATGAGAAGGAAGGTGGGCAGCATGCGAGGTTTTAATATACATTTACCAGAAGTTAATGAACAAGCACAGAACCTTGAGGGCATACAGCAATGTTGTCTTTAATTTTATTAAATATTTATGCAGCTCTTTTCTTCTTTGGGGCAAAGTACAGCTCCTCCTGAATATTTTTAATTACCAAGTCACTGCCAGGCATTTTTGACTGTGCAGGTCGGACCCACTGAGAATGATTAAATTGAATGTTGAGAGAAAGAGCATTAGGGAATCTCAAGCTTTTAAAGTAGTTTGCAGAATTTTTGCCCTCCAAAAAAGGAACAGTAGCAGCCTGGGTCACTGGGGACATAGCACAATTTTGTCTCACCAAAGCTCTTCCTAGAGACTTTCTGTTGACTATTCAGACTCTGAATAGGGAAAGGATAAAACTCAGCGTGTCCTAAAGGGCACAGAGAGCTTTCAAGGCAGTGACTTCTGTAGTGTCTGGGTTTCCACAGAGGTTTAGTTTGTTGGCATCTGTTAATTTGCTACAGGCAAAAATCCAGAATCTCTTTTTATTTGCCCCTTGAATCCAGCATGCCAATAAAGGCTACGCATAGAAATCTGATCCAGAGCCTATTGAAACTTACGGAAAGCTTTGAGTTAATCCTATTACTTCATCATTGTATTGGCATGCAAGGGCAGCTGTAAAAAGGAGTCTTGGATGTGTTTGTATACACTTCCACTCTTTGGTGGTCCAAGGAAGCATCAATACCCTGGATTAACTTCCCCATGTGACAAATACTGTGTAATCCTTAGACTACCAAGTTGGCTGTGTTCTTTTGGTTCAGCATTGGAAAAAAAAAAATCAGCAGAATTTTTCTTTCAGGCCAGTCATAGCTCAGGCAAAGAGCAAGGAGGTCATGAACAAATGTAAATATGCATTTCTTGGCTAGTTGTTTGGGATCTGCTCCTAGTGTTTTATATTCCTAACTGCTTCACTGGAAAAAAGTGGCATTAGTGGAATTAGTGGTTTGTTCTGAAAGCAAAGACTACAAAAAGCAAGCAAACTGAAAGAACCCAAAAAGTGAAATTATTAGAGATTAACAGAAAAAGAAATTAACAGTACAATTTTCTTTCTGAATCTCTGCCCATATTTTGTTACCAAATGAAACACAAGTCCTCCAGTTCTCTGCAAAGTTGGTAGTTCTGGTGTTGTCAACTATCACATACCTTCTGTGAACTGTGTTTCTGCCTCTCAAACTAATCAAACACTTTGTCTCTGAGTGAGCCCAATCCAATGTTGTACCATCAGCAGAGAGTCACCAACATACACATGCTTTGGGGAACAAAAACAACACCTAAAACTCTGAGCTAAATCTAGTGAATGAGTTCAGTGATGCACTCGTGACTTGTCTCCATAGTGACTATGGGTATGAGAGGCACAGCAACAACCAGTGTGTCCCAGCCTTCTGGTTCAGCCCATCCTCCCTGTCCAAGGATTGCAGCATTGGTCAGAGCTACTTGAACAGCACTGGGTAAGTGAATCTTGCAATCTCTTGGGTTTTGGTGACCTTGCAGTAGACAAGAGAACATGGATGGTTCTTTTCTTCTCTGCATCCCATCTGGCCCTTTTCCAGTCCTATTCGTGAGGTAATGTTTGCAGCAGCATCTGTATGGAACATTGCCTCATTCCTCAGAGACAGGGAGAAGCATATTAACATAAGTGACATGTAGATACTGTATTGCTATCAAGTGATGTATGATCCCTGGAGCCTAGACTTGGAGCTCCCCTTTGCTGCAAGATTAAACCACGGATCACAGAGGTCTATCTGAGAGACAGCTGAACATTTAAAAGGACAGGTTCGAAGTATTTCAACATGTTTTTCACTGAACCTCTTCCTATCTTACAGCTCCTATTTATAACAGTGGCAGGGAAGACTCAAATGAGCAATTTTTAGCCTCTTTTTCCCCCCTCTCTGCCACTTTCACTTTGTATACGCAATGCCTTGCAATTTCAGACAAGATACTTGTGCTGGTTTCTCTTGGTTTTACCCAGAACAGATGGCAAGTGTTGCTTTGTTATGGTAGTATCACTTTGCAAATGCTATTCTATCATGTGGGGGATACTCTGAAACTCTGTGGGCACTGGCTGGTGCAAAATTGCAATGTTCCTTCTCAGACTGTGCAGGCCCTGAAGACATTGCAGGCTGCCTCTGAGTCATGGGTCCTGCGCGTTCGATTGTTACGACAGGGTTGTTTGTGGCCAGTTGGTGCAGGTGCCTGAATGAAGTGAGGCTGCTGGGAGTCTGGAGTAACTTAACTTCAGCCCTTTCAGCTGAAACATTGCTATAAATATGGAATGTAATCACAGGAGCCCCAGTCAGTACTGGGCTCCTGCTACTGCTTGTAGCCTTCTTGACAGAGAACAAGAAGAAAATAGTTTGGGTCAGTGTCTTCTTAACTGATCCTGTATTTTTACTGTGAAATTGCAAGAAAGCGTTAATCCCTCTCAACAGCACTGGGAACAGCCAAATGTCTTGCCAGTTAGGTAGAAACCTTTTCCAAGAGAGCCAAGAAAAAAAATTCCTTGAATCATTTTAAAATTGGACTGGACAAAGCTCTTGGCAGATCATTCCAAGTGTTTTCTAGCAGAGTAGAGGCAGGCAAAATGTAATAAAAATCATAATTAAAAAGCTGGGATGCAGGATGCAATCCTGCAGGCATGGGGAGTTGGAGGAGTTCTCTGCCTTTTAGCAGTGCAGAGTAATTCACCTCCACAACGTGTGTCTCTTCTCAGCGGTGTTGCTGAGAATCTCTGGAGAAGGCTGAATTGTGATTTGTTTTTCTTTCTCCAATTTAATAAAGCATTAGGTTTCTTTGATTCTTCCTTTCAGTGAGGGAATCATGCAGGCTGTTAGTCTTTGAAAAAACACATGCATTAATATGGCGAAACAAAACAAAGAAACTTTTCCACCCACCACCTGAGCCCAATCTCCTTTTGTTGCTGTTCCCCAGGTACCGAAGGATTGTGTCTAACAACTGCACAGATGGCTTGCGAGAGAAGTACATGGCCAAGATGGAGAAATGCCCTGGAAAAGCTCCTCGGGGACTGCACGTCCTCACTGCTGATGGGAAGTTGGTCACGGAGCAGGGGCACAATGCCACCTTCATTATCCTTATGGAAGAGGTGTGTTAGTGGTCTCAGCAAACCATTCACTGTGTAGCAGGACTGACATTCTTTTCCTTCACCTGTCAGGCTGCTGAGAGGAAAATAGTGATCGATTGGGACCATGAAGTAATGAACACTCCTGAGATTTAGGAGAACTAATAAAAGAGAGCTATACAGGATAGATACAAACAAACCATATTGGGTCAAGCCAAAGGAGCATTTCTTTGGCCGCTTATTTTGTCTATCAGTGATGATGAAGCCAATGCTGAAGAAAGATAAGTCTGATCAAAAAAAATATTTCCCCACTAGCTTCTTGCTGCAGATTATGAAGTCTGTGAGAGAGCAATGGTGTCTGTATGCTTAATAATTCTGTTTCTGGGATGAAAAGCTTTAGCTGAAGCTTTACTGGGAAAGGTAAGAACAATGGGGAACATTTTCAGATAGAGGAACAGTGAGGGACATTATCATTTTGCAACATTCTCAAACTACCTCTGAGCTTCCCAGCCCGTATCTATTTTATTTATTTGTTGGTACTATTCCCTCTGTAGCCAACAGTAGCATAAGTGATACCAGGCCATGCTGGTGTCTGAAGAATGCAAATATTGAGGCAATTCAGGTGATCTCTCTGAGTCAAGTACCCTTCTGTTTGGCAAACGTGTATGGTGCAACCTTTGTCACCAAGGCTTGTGGCTCAGTGGAGGGTTGGATGGCTAAGAAAGGCACTTGGTATGTAATCAGACTGACAGGAGGGTTTTCCAAATGCACTTATGCCTCTTCTGATTTGATTTGGTGTTTAGGGATAAACACCAAATCAAAAAGCCCTGCTGCGTTTGCAGTTGCTGTACGCTGCTGCTGGCTCCTGACTTCCCATGGGAGGTGTCATTGGAGATCCAACAAAGATTTTCCTCTAATGGATTGTGTTACAACTGTTTTCTGATTAAACAGAAGGTTCAACTCATAATCTCACCTGTGACATATTTAGGTGTCTCAGGAGGGGCAGCCAGGGAGTGAGGTGGCATTGGAGAACCACAAGTACATTTTGTCATCTGCTCTGTCCCATTTACTTCATTTTGGGACAGTACCTGAAGACAGCTGGGAGCCACACGTCATGGTCACAAGCATAAGAATAATGACACTGGGACCAAATGTCCTAGGTGTCCTGCTTTGACCCAAGCAGCACTGGGTCTCTGGCAAGATCATATTAGAAACAGTGCAAGCCTAGTGTCCCTTCCCTCCCAGTCCCAGGAGTAGCCTCCAATGGCTTCTTAGAACTTCAAAAATATAAAAAGCTGTGGTAAATCTGAGCACACTACCATGGAGAAGTTTTTTTCTCATGATACCCTGTTGTTTTGTTGGGTTTGTTTTTTTTTTTTTTTAAACACACACACACTTCTCTTAATTTACATTCTTGTACAGTAACTAAATATTTCATTGGGACTATGCTAATCTGACAGGGCTTCTTTACATACTTCCTCAGAGGTTTGTGCATGCTCTGCTTTTACACAAAGTGGATTTCTTGTCTACCTGGCTGATGCTTTTATATTCTGCAGACTTGACATGGTAAGACAATTTGTATAGACACTGTGAGTGGGAGTTCAGAAAAGAACAGACATAATCTAAAAATTAGGAATCTAGTAGTAATTTATTAAGGAACTCAAGCGGAACTGCTGCGTACGAAGAATGATAAACAGATGGGGAACAAGGCAGCAGTCAAGGTAGCTGAAGAGTGGAGTCTCTACAAGGCTTTAGAGATTGAAGAGGCAGCTAATAAATATGTGAGGGTGATCACTCTATGTCCTTTGTTGAAAAATAAGGATAGTTAGAAAAACATTTAATTGAAATGTTTTTTTTTTTTCTAAGGGAAGAGGATCTTCAAGAACATGTCTTTGTGGGTGAACTGTTTATTCCACAGAGAGTTGTGTGTTGAGTTTGTTTCTTAAAAGAATAGACATTTTAAGAGGAAAAAAAAAAGTGAGTTTTTGAGCAAAAATATTCCAGTCTTTCCATGTGAACCTGAGACGAATTGTCATCAAAGTATTCCTTGTTAATTGAAAGAAATAATTTCTGTAGAAGTCTTAATTATTATATACCTTGCCATCATACAGATTTATTCCTACCCCCCTCCACCTTCTCTGGTCAATCTGTTTCCTGGTGGGGTTTTTTGCACCTGTGTCTACACTCACTCTCTGAGACAAACAGCAGTCTGACAAGGCCAGCTCCTGTGGTCTCCTTTCAGCCTTCCTGCTGTTTCAGACTAACCCTGATCAGCAACTTTGTGTTAGCCGTAAGTTCCTTCCTACCTTCTAGTACACACCCTCAATATTTTGGTGTGACCGACCTTTATGCTGTCCAATTATAAATGAAGTCTTAATCATAGTTAACTGAAAACTAAATTCCTCAGGATCTGTAGATTTAGCTTTAGTAATATCGTTGATAGGTAAATCAGAATATGTGGCAGTGACAACAGACAAGGATGTGCAGAGTGATAATTTTGCTCTGCTTTTAGAAATATGGGACTGGATTGTGATTTGGACTGTGTATAAATGCAAGGGAGCGTAAGGAGATAAGAACCTTTTTTTAACTTTTTTTTAAAATCAGGTCTGATTTTGAACAGAAAGAAATAATAGACTGTCAAATTGCTGTTGTATGGACTTGTGTACTTGACCAGATCTATGAATATGGGTTTGCACCTGATATTTTCCTTGTACCCCAGCATCCCTCTGAAGGGTACATAAACACGCCTCAGGCCTAGATGGTCGTTTATGTGGCAGCCCCCGTTGCTGTTCTGTTCCCTTGTTTTCTGTTTGTGCCATCTCACAGCTTCCCTCTTTCAGTAATTACAGGTGACGGCAGTAAATAAAGGTGACAGCAAGGCTTTGTAAAAGAGTTTTAATTGCAAGTGAGCTAAGAAGGCAAGCAGTGTCTGTTCAAAGAACAGTCCTGAGTGAGTATTGGAGCTCTGCACATCTGTAGGAGATTGCTGAACTGTGTTTATAGAAAGAGATAGTCACATCCATGTCATATTTTTATGTAAATAATTTCAAAGCTTCATTAGAAGAACCAAAATACAGTGTGTATTCAACTCTCCCCTAGCCCAGGCATATGTTGGATGAATTACAGCCCTCCTGAAATAAGTAGGTGTTCAGCTTTTAACTTCAGAAAGCCAAAATTTCAACTACTGTTCTATCTCTTCAGTTTTTGTAACTTCGCTAATGTGGCTTCCAGGCAGGAAAACTTTCCTAGACTAGTCTTGATGGGGAGATGACTGTGAAGGGCTGTTCCATGGCAATATTCCACCCATTCTGTTACCCTTTGCCTGCTCACTGATTTCAGCTTGCAGAGGTCAAATCTTCATGATAGCCCCCATCTCTTTCCC